>NC_079203.1:11291634-11594134 GCF_026745355.1 Beta vulgaris subsp. vulgaris
AATATATGCATGCTGAAAATTGGCCTGTAATTGAATACTGTTTCTTTGATTAATTTTAAGCATACTGTTAAATTTTTTTAATCTTTTTGCTAATAATGGATGAATGTAGTCCTTGAATCATTATGCAGTTATGCTTTTTACTATGTGAGTTGTTGATATTAGCATATTTTGTTGTTTCTCGTTTCAGGTTGTGTAGTGTTTAACCTCAAATGGCGTCTGTTTCGTCGATAAATCATGCTTGTTGTATGAATATAAGTTCACATGTTTCGTTATCTACTCGGGATCATCGTACGCAATTGTGTTTTGGAACTTTGAGATATAACTGTCCGGGAAGACATAGTAAAAAGAGGAGATTTGCTGCTTGTAGGATTATTTCTGAAAACTTGGACATGGATACCTCTGATCCTGATTGGAAAACCAATTACCAGAAGGATTTTGAGTCTAAATTTAATTTGCCACATTTGAAAGATATTTTGGATGTGAAGCCGAGGCCAAGTACTTTTTCCTTGATGCAGAGGTGATTTTGCTTTCATGTCTACTCGGGTTTCTGTTATCATATCTTCATAATGTATGACTAAGAATGCACTAACTTTGGGATTCGGCCAGTGAACTTTGAAATATGAATTCCTAGGTGTCTTAGTGCTATTGTGTTTCATGGTATGTGTATATGTTGAGCATCTTCATATAAATGTGCATATATTGAGCGTCTTCTTGATGCATGCTCTTGTTGTATTTGTTGGTGGCAATAGGAATCGTGCAGGTTGGGCAGGAAATGAAACTGTCACTGACAATGCTGCGCGACCAAAGGATAGGAAAAATGGTTATGTTGACAATGATGATAGGACATTGCTAAAGGTATAATTTCCCATCTTTTAAAGTGAAACTAGTATTTGGGCCCGAGCGTTGCCCCGGGTTGGTATTGTTTTCCAAATTTGACATGTTTTTTTTTCCATTTCCATTAAAATATATTAAGAAAAACTCTACATTTAAAGGTACAAATATAATAAAGTGCACACTTAAGGCATGATTAAAAGTTGGTTGAGATGGTAATTGTGTTGTGTATAATAGCAAGAGGTCACGGGTTCAAATCGTGTTGCAAGCTAATTTTACTTTTGTTGATTGACATGACTTATGTACACATTGGACAATTCTAATAGAGTAACAGAGGTGCCACGTGGCGTGTATACATTATCACGCACGCCTTTTAATATATTTGTATAGATATAACATTATTTATTTGTATTTCAAACCAAACCTCTAGTCTTCTGCTAATTGCCTACATCATGAGAATTATGGAAAAGTTGTGAAGCTTGCTTTTGAAGAATTATATATGATTTAGGAAGTGTGTTACTGGGGATGCTATTTGCTTGATTATATTATTTAAACTTTCTAATCCCTTTGGTTTCTTTAGAGTCTGAAACCAAAAGTTTTTGCTTATAAGGTATCAATAACAAAGCTCAAGCGATATTAAACCCGCAAGCCAATTAAGTATGTATTATCTATAAATTTCATAATTGAACCTTGGGTTAGTTCAACCCTTTATACCATATCTTCGGACTTCTGCTTTATTCATACACAACTAACATAAGCCTTCTTGACATATATATCAACATTGGCAAGGGAAAGGGAAATTATGATGTTGTGATGAGATTGTAAAAAGATGGTAGTTTAAGGGTTAGGAGCACCTCCTTTAATGAATTAACATAGAACTTCATATGGTCCTTCCACTTTTCATAGAATGCACTTGTGTACTAGCATGTCCTCAGATGTTGATAAATTGAGCATTTCACTTCTTCCTGTCTTATAACTTGAATTTTGAACTTTAACCTTTTGTTGTTTTTGATCATGCAACTTTCTTAAAGATTGAGACTTAACTTGGTGCAACCATACTTCACCAATCAAGCAATAAGGGACAATTTCTAGGTAGCTTAGTGATCCATAATGACGTGATAAAACATTGACGCATAGCTCTTCATGTAACTATTTTAATGTGTATAATGGCTTATTATCTGAAGTTTAGAATTGTAAATGATTCTCCTCTTGGATGGCCTTTCCAAGCTTAGCTTGAACTAGAGGTTGAACTTCTAAGTGGACTTCAGAACAACTCAAGGTTTTGTTAAAGCTTGTATTTTTCAAAACTTAAACATCAAATACCATCTAATTTTACACTTTCTTTTTTGGTTGGTTTTCATTTTCCTTTATGTTCATTTGCATCTGAGTGGTTGTGATTAAGCTAGAAATTCCCTTTCAATGTATAGTTAACACGGAGCCATAGATAACTTGTGAAAGTCTTAACAACTATCATCTCTATTGGATGCATTGACGGCCAAGTCTGTTGATCACGCACTAAGACAAAAAGATGTAACAAAGTCATTCGAGTGACATTATTTAACTCAGTTTAGTTGATTCCAGAAAGTTGGGGATGGACCAAAAGAGATTTTTTGATTGAATTAATGTGGTTTGAGTACTCAACATCAATGTCGACATCACCCTAATGTCTACCATGGGGATCTTTACCTAAGTGGGGTGGGATTTGGAGTACAAACCTCACTCCTCTAATAACAGTCTATTTTTCGATGACTATCTACTGATAGCTTTGGCAACGTTCTTTGAGCTCTTACGTCGGTGTTAATGAGACCATTTTAATTGTTTCTTAGATTTTATTTTATTCGGACTAAACTTATTTACTTTCTTGAAGGTCATCAAATATGCTTCACCTACATCTGCGGGAGCTGAGTGCATTGATCCTAATTGCACATGGGTAGAGCAATGGTAAAACTTATCATTGTCGCAATTGTTGATTTCCTTTTTTCTTCATATTTTCTAATCATATGTTGTGTGCTTCGAATAACATTACATGACTAAGAAGTATGAATTTAAAATTGTATTCCCCAGCAGCCATTTCCATAGATAATGTTAGGCCATAAAAAAAAAATCTTACTTTTCTGAAGCTATGAAAAGTAAGTTTGAACATTCATTAACTAAATTCAGAGTATCAAATAGATAAAATGACTCAATTATATGTTTTTCTTTGTTCAAGCCAATCTTATAACTAATGTATTTTTTTAACATGCTGAATTTGTTTGTCTGGAACAAAATGTTGTGCCAAAACTCATTCCTGGTACACTGAATATGTCCTTGGATTATATGAGATACATGGATATCTCATTCATAACCTTAGATTAGAAAGGATATGGTTGGAGGATAGGCTAATGAAGTTGATGTCCAAAAAATGGAAGGTGTAGAATTGAGGATGCCATGGTGCACCTGTATAACAATTAGAGTTAGAACTCTGAGGAGTGAAATAAGGACTCCAGCAGAAAGTAATTGCATTCATGAAGCAGCAGAAAATGGTGAGTCACAACTTATATGGTTTAGACTTGTAATGTAAATTAATTCTATATGAGGATATGTAGAGAGTTGGGTGATATACTGTGGAATTTTAGAGATTTAAGGCCAAAAGGGTGTTTGAGGAGTTATCAAAGCATGCCTTTGCAATGAACTGATTTTAGGGGAAGGGGTGCTTTAGACATTATCTTTATAATTCAGGTATAGGTAGCTTGGGGAATTAAGCTAAGAGAGTTTGTTAGGGAAAATCAGTATATATAGTTTTAGTGAGAGGTAAGGCATGTTGAAAATTGATGAGAGCTTTGGTGAGCTTTTAAGAGTTCATTGGGAGAGAATAAAGCCCTCTTGAAAGCTTGAATATCCTTACATTTTGCTGTAATCTTCACTCTATCAAATCGTCATCTTCTTCCTTAAATCTGCCATTAATGCTGTCCAAGCTATCTTAATTAATAGCAGGCCTCTTCCTGTATTGTGCTTTTAGAAGATCGATCATCTCTTTCTGTCTTTCTTGTCTCTCGTGGATGTTGTCTCATCTCTTTTGATCTTAAAGGTTGCCAAATCTCATTAGAACCATTTATTGGTTATTCAGTATAATAAGGCTGCCATTATGATGAATGGAATATGTTTCTCCGAACAATCTCTTGGACTGCATTAAACTTTGGACTTCTACATTTACATTTCCAGGTACATTAAGTTTATCTCATTCCTCAACCATACCTTGATTATCCATTAGTGTTTCATCTTAAAGCTAGATCATGTACTTTGTCTTGCTTGTTATTCTTTGTAAGGACTTGGAGAAGAGTGATTAATGGAGAAATCCATTACAAAATGCATTTGACTTGTTTTTAAAAATTTGGTCCAAAATGTGCATTTCTACTTACTATGAAGTATGCATATTTTTGGTAGCTAAAAATTTTAAAATCTTCTGGGGTACTCTGAAACTTGTTAGGATAGGAGGCATACTCATATATATTTACACAAGCAATAATAACGTGAAAATTACACAAGAAGATTCAACGTGGAAACCTGAGAACTAGGACAAAAACCACAAATTAATGCACTAGGACTTTCAATGATGTGTACGGTACAGTAATTTACAAGGCTTCCAAGATCTCCCCCATCTAACCTAATGCATCACATACTTGTTTTCAAAGATTTGGTCCAAAATGTGCATTTCTACTAATTATGAATTATGCATATTTTTGGTAGCTAAAATTTTTTAAAATCTTTTGGGGTACTCTGAAACTTGTTAGGATCGGAGGCATACCCAAATATATATTCACAAGCAATAATAATGCGAAAATAACACAAAAAACAACAATAAATATCACACAAGAAGATTTAACTTGGAAACCTGAGAACTAGGAGAAAAACCACAAATTAATGCACTAGGACTTTCAATGATGTGTACGGCACGGTGACTTACAAGGCTTCCAAGATCTCCCCGATCTAACCTAATGATCCTAGAACTCGGATCCCCGAGATCTCCGAGATCTCTGAATCCCTAACCTGTGTTTACCCAAACACCTCACATCTTGGCTTTTTCTCCCTCGACATTTATTATTCCCATGACTTATATATATAGCCAACTAGAAATAATAGAATCCTACTAGGAACTAATAACCTAATCCTAGATAGATTGCAATACATGCCAAATTATATCTCTAGTTTCCTAAACTAATCCTAGCATTACAAGAAACTAATAACAAATAATATACGAATTTTTCACCACTCAGGTTTTACGAAATTCATGAGGTAACCCTGCGGTCTCAAACGTTCATCGAGTACCCCTTAAGTTTGCATATAATTTACCAGACACCCTCAATGACTTATTGATGTTGATCCTGTCAACTTAAATGACCTAAAATCACTTAAACCCCAACCTAATTCGCCTACTAACCTACACTATGTCAAAAATGTCCTTTTTTGCATTATCAAATTATATGCAAACACTACTTGAGATCATTCGCCAACTTGCCTTCTTGAATCGTCGAAGCGCTCCTTGTTGCTACATTGTAGTCTTTCCTCAATGCCTCGGCTATTCACGGAACGTGAGAAGCAGATGATTATTCATCTGCTTCCGGAAGAAATCAAATAACTTCTTGAGAATCCATGAGTTTATGCTATTCACCCACAATATCAAAAAAGCCCACCTTCTATGTTTTGTAATTTGGAGGCTATTTATAAGTTCCTTTTAGGTTAACAAGTCATCTTTGCCCTCCCCTGACTTCTCCTTAAATTTCCACTACCCCGACCTTTCACTATCCTAACTGGTGCAACGTCTCACCGGACCATCATAGCCGATTCTCTCGTACCTTATCCTCAATGTTTGCGCAACTCCAATCCTCATTCGAATCTCTTTGTTCTGAATTCTACTTTGCAGTATTTTCTTATGCATCCATCTCAACATGCACATATCTTCTGTCACTAATAAACAATCTAAAATTGCATATTGCAAAGTATAACTTGTGAAAAAAGGTACATTATGTATTCATAAATCATAAGTACTCAATGGATTGGGTGCTATATGTTACGATAAGAAACAAATATGCTTAAAATAAATTGGTGGTTTGGGTTTGACATAAACTATCCGACTCATCATATTGGAGGGCGTTAGAAACAATATATGATAAAGTTAGGCTTAAGGAAGCATATAGCTTTGGATAGAAGAGTTTGGAGGCAGAGGATCCATGTGGACGATCACCAAAGATAAAATTTTCTCAATTTTACGGGATTAAGAATGCTGACATTGTTGTTTTGTATCTGCGGCTCCATCATTTCTAACTGCTTGATAAGTGAGTTTTAGCCTGCGAAGATTACCTATGTACTAAATTTTTGTCATTGGGACAGGGTACATCGTGCAGGTCCACGTGAGGACATATACTTTGATCCAAAGAAGGTGAAAGCAGCAATCGTAACCTGTGGAGGGCTCTGTCCTGGTCTTAATGATGTCATTAGACAGGTGATTGACTCTGGGACTTCTCCTGATGTATAGACTCGTGCTGCTGTTTGTAAGTTTACGTAGCACGTATGCCAGGACTACTGGAATGCCTTTATTCTTCGAACATCAATAAGGCCCTAATTTTTTATGTCATCATCCTTGGCTATGACTTCTGATTCTCATCTAAGATCACTAACTACATTGTCACTTTTGTCAACAATTAAGTGTTTACACTCACCCCAGAGAGATAGAGAGAGAGAGTCCTAGCCTCCCCTTGCTATAAATATTTTATTCTATGCTTTTTTCTTTGCCGTATCTGTCTTAATTTCCATGTATGGAGCGAATAAAATCTCATTAGATATTGTACGTTTGCATTAGGAAGGTTCTTATTATAGGAGATGAAGTATGCAGTTGAACGTGGCCTATAATATTAGGTGATGGTTTGCAGTTGGTCGATCATCAGGAAAATGAGCTTTTTTTTCTGACATCTTCTACTTGATAAAAAAGCCTAGTTGAAATACTTTACATCGGTTTTCAATTACAACTCCCCCCTGCTTAACTAGAGTTTTCTTCATAAGGAACAAGTTTCTTGTTTAGTTTTTTTTTTGTTATGTTTTGTTCTGATAAATTCTTTCCTTTTGACATCGTATTTCTTCTTTTTTTCATTCATTTTATTTTTTGTTCTAACAATACATTATTTGACCCATAATGCTTCACCCTTTTTCTATCATATGCCGCAGACTTCTCATTTGTTTTTGATTTATTCAGATTTTTTTCACTCTGGAGAGATATGGTGTTCAAAAGGTATTTGGTGTTAGATATGGCTTCCGCGGATTTTTCGACCCTGAATTACCTATGAAGAAGGTAAGACCTGCCTTTTGAGTCAGTTCTTTTATTTCTTCCCGTACTTCAAGGTAATATTTTTCCAAAATCCCCAGCTTTCTCGTGAGGATGTCCAAGACATAAATCTTGAAGGTGGAAGCCTTTTGGGGGTATCCCGTGGAGGTGCGAGTATGAGTGACATTGCTGATAGTATAGAGGTACTCATATCACTTTCTCATTTACACTCAGATTGGTATTGCTAAGAGTTGATTGTCTATCTTTCTCAATACTTTGTTGGCCTAGATAGCCCAAATTTGAGGGTAAGTATAGATTGTGTATTGTAGTACTCCCTCCGTTCCAGAATAGTCTGAACAATATCCTTTTGTGTTTGTCCCAACTTAGTTTGAACACTTCCATTTTTGACATGGTCCCACTATTAATATATTATTTCTTTTACACTTCTTTGACCCACAATCTACCTTTTATCAATAAAAAGCTACCCAACTTTCTCTCTCCTCTAATAAAAAATACACCCACCAACTCATATCACATCTACTTTTTAAATAAAATTACATCTGATAACCACACTACAACTTGTCACCTTAAAATACGTGTCCTAAAAAGTGTTCACATCTTCCTGGGACTGGGGTAGTACTTACATAAAATGATAAATTTAGTAGCTGTATTTCATTTTCTCAGGCAAAGGAAATCGACATGGTTTTCATTCTTGGTGGCAATGGGACACATGCAGGAGCCAATGCGATACATAATGAGGTATATATAATAAAGATACTTTTTTGGCTAAAATGTGTATTCAACGTTGAGATACTTGCTAGATATAGACAAGGATGTATATAATGTGCTTGCAGTGACTCATAGCTTACATTGGAGTTTCTGAATTTTGATTATAAACACTTGATTCCTGAATACCAACGAAGCACATCAATAGATACCTTTTAAAATGTGAGCGTATGTTAGAAAGAATAAGAAACAAGTTGTGAAATAATAGGTCAGTGGATGAGTTATTACTTATAGTATGCACCATAATATTTGTATGTCATAGTTTCCATACAACACCAAGAACTAAATCACAACCTTAACTCAAAAAAGATGGCTATGACTACATGAACCAAGATGTTATTTGTATGAGTTGTTCAGGTGAATCCTTTTGGTCTTTCTAGTCCAATATAACATGGTCTTGGACACTCATATATTTCATGTCTTTTTAAACCCCATCCATCAAGGTCATCTTAAGCTACCTTTTCCTTTTTTATCTTTATCCTTTTCAACTCTTTAATTTCTAGACCAATGCCTCTAAGTCCTAATGTTTACATCAGATATGCACAACAAACCACCATTATTATCATTCATTTGATCCTCGATAGCCACCAGTTATACCCTTCAATGTATGTATTCATATTACATTGCATATCTTATCGCATTTCACACATCCTTTTATCATACACATCTTTGCCACATTAATCTCTTTTGTACAATCTTCTTCACAAGCTTAGAATTCCAACCTTTGATGAAAACTACGTGAAAAACAATCTTAGACACCCCACAATCCCATATTTGCACTAATTCCTTTTTCTGGTTGTCCCAATTACATTACATTGCATACTTTTTATTTTGATATGGAACAACTATCTCAAATAATATCTACTTATTATCTTTTTCTTTGGTGTATAGTTACCCCCTATCGTAGATCACATTTTGCTCTCTTCCCTCAATTTTAATTACCCTCTATCTTTAATCATATCCACGTAATCTGTCTCGCATCAATATATAGTATTTTCGACAATAACTTTTCAAGTAAAGGTTGAAATTTGAACAAGTCAAAACTCCGGTAAATGTGAAGAATATTGTTTGGTAAATTAGCAATGTAAGGTAATTTTTTAGCGGTTGAGGTACCGTTTTTGGAAAAGCTATAGGAATTAGCTTTTGAAGGTAGAATTTTTTTTTTTTCTTTAACGAATTAGGTTTCCGAACACTATTGCTTGAAAACTATTTTGAGAGCTAACCTCTTACAAAACTGGTAACGGCTAGTAAGAAAGGTATCACCTTCTACGACCGGTAACAACTACCACAATTATTTTTGCCGAACATACCCATAACCAACACCTACATCAAATCACATCTAGTTTTCCACACTACTAAACAAAAATGGTCCACCAAAATATAACTCCTAAAATACCAACCTTTTTTCTCTATTCAATCTTCTTTCCACAGAGGAGCAAAACTTATATTTCTTCCTAAGAGGCACATTAAAATCATTAAGTATTCCATATACTCCTATTAGTCATCACCAAAACAAGATGCCTTGATACTAAAAGAAAGATATCTATACCTAACAAGATTATGTGATAGCTGACTAACCATGATATTGGCTCTACCACCATGGTCAATATAATACTTTAAACATTCATTGATAAGTAATCTCTTCTCTTCCAATCTAGTATCATAATATTTTGTATGGGATCCTATACGTTAAATATGCTTTCTAAGGATTTTGTTTTACTTGGACTTTAGTTCAAGCCCTTGTGATCCTTCCCTTTGTAATTCATATTTCACCAATACTCATTTCCCTTCCTCTACTTTTAAATTATCTTTATTTAAAACCTCTTTAGTACCACTTTCACTCTAAGTATTCTATTAAGTTTGAGTCAATAAGCTTTTATCTTCTATCCCCACAATTATATCTTTGTCATTTAGTCGTGGTGTAGTCCTTTAAAGCGATATCATCTTCACATAACATACACTAAGCACCTAGTCTTCTTTTGACATTTTCAACTCATCTATGATCCTTTAAGGGAAAAGAGGACTTCTTGCAAAATTTTAATCTTGTTGACATATATGCTGCCCTTCTTTTTCAATGCCCAGCAAAGTAAATCCCTTGTTTCCTTGTCTTAAGCTTTTGCAATATCATGTGCATAATACTCCATGACCTATCTAAGGAGTCGGATGAATCTTCTAGTCTATTAGATGAATATAAACCTAAGTTAGTAAGTTGGTTCTCTAACAGTTTTACGGTCTCACCTACTTCCTGTTAGTTCCTCCCAATCTCCACTCAATTGAAAGAAAATTGAGGGTTACAGCTCAAATTTAAAGGCTTCACTCACCCATGGCTTGAATTAGAAACAGATTGATTATATAAGGTTCACTCACTAACACAATTAACCTACTCTGTCCAGGTTTCATATGCCTTAAACAAGGTTCTTTAATCTAATTTCACTCACCAAATTAAATGGGTTGTGTACTTTCAAACTCACACTTCTGACAAAGAATTTCGGAGAATTCTAATATTATTAATTAACTCAACATATTCACAATAATCAGCAGAGGAAGGTTCAATAAGCCCAATAAATTGTTCGATGAGCTAATGGTTCCTGAGAAAACATTTATGATAGTTGATGCATATCGAATCATCCTTTTTTGTAAGTATTCTTTTAGCCATGCTATTTACAGGCTTTAAATGCATGTGTTTGGTTTTTATATTGGTTAATTTGCTAAACATACTTTTCATAACTCATGTAAAGCTTGTGATTAGACTGGCTCATTAAAGAAATTTAAGAAAACTAAAGTGATGGAAGGAGAAAACTCAAGGTTAATAGTAGACATGTTTAGTAAGCAAACTTTGTCCAAAAATGAGAAAACAGTTTATGTTCGTACTTTGTTTCAACTGCATTTATCTGGTAGTTCCTTTGTCCACTGAAAGTTTTCCAGTTATCCTTAAAATGACTGTAAGGCTGTTGAGGATATAGTTAGGAATCTTTATGGAATGAATCTTTTAGGCCGACATTTATTAGGCTTATCAAGGTGGGGCATTAAATTTGGACTTAAAAAGACTGGAAGGCTGTTGAGGATATAGTTAGGAATCTTTATGGGATGAATCTTTTAGTCCGACATCTATTAGGCTTGATTGTCCTTTGAAGTCGTATAAGTGTTGGGGAAAGAAACAGTCTGGTGATTCAAGAATGGCAAAAATTATGATGGAGATCCTACAGATATGACAAGTTATATGTAGTATGTTCGTTGTACCCTTTATTTTGTGTCTCAAGGCGAATCATGCATGACATTATAGTTACTAATCATGTTGCTGCATACTTGTGTTCTTAACCACTTGATTATGCCATGCAGTGCCGCAAGAGAAAGTTGAAAGTATCAGTTGTATGTGTACCAAAAACCATCGACAACGACATACTTTTGATGGATAAAACCTTTGGATTTGATACGGCTGTGGAAGAAGCACAAAGAGCAATCAATTCTGCTTATATTGAGGTCAGTAGACTTGATATCAAACTTTGTAGAGCTTACCTTATATCTCCTTTGTAATCTTCTGCTTCGTGCTTCCTTCAATGTTTTATATCTTTTGGAATTTAAGCACACATTGAATTGCCTAGGCGCACAGTGCATACCATGGGATTGGCCTCGTGAAACTGATGGGAAGAAGTAGTGGTTTCATCGCCATGCATGCATCACTTGCAAGTGGCCAGGTTGATGTTTGCCTTATTCCTGAGGTGAATATCTTGGATCTGATCTCTGTCTTGCAATTTTTACTGACACCCTCTGTACTCTTGCTAATTACAAGAGTTATTCATCTTCTTACATGTTGTGTGGTCAAATTGAATGGTATCTGAATGCTATTACAGGTCCCGTTTACTTTAAATGGACCCAATGGTGTCCTCTCGCACTTGGAGCATCTTATTCGAACAAAAGGGGCAGCAGTAATGTGTGTGGCTGAAGGTGCAGGACAAGTGAGTTTCTCAAATCGGTTGTGTCAAGTATTTCTCTAATTTCGTGACGTCTATTGTTTTCTTTGGCTTTAACTTAGTCTAGAATTGTGTGTTTTCTTTGGATGTCTTATGCTTGTCATGGATCTTTTTCTAGGATGCGGATCCAAAAGGGCTAAATATAAATCATAAATCTAAACTTAAAGGCGAGGCCCATGTTTTATAAGCATTTTCCCACTGCCTAACCCCTTCGAATCTTAAGATGAGCTTTAGATTTCCTTGCACTTAATCTTAACTTTTAAATTTTTATAGAACTCTATATCCTCCACGAAATTAGGACTTTTTGTCTAAAAGTAACTTAATAATGAACCGTTTTGTGAGCTAGTACCTTAAGTTAAAGTTTTTGTCAAATAATATCTAAATTGGGAACCTTTTTGTGAGCTACTAATGATACCAATTTCTTTTTTTGGTTGAAATAATACCTTTTAACCTACTCCCTCCATTCGGCATTACTCTCTATACTTTTCACTCTCATTCGTCCCACAATACTTTTCACACTTCTATTTTGGACATTGCCCACTGCTATCCAAATCTTTATACTTTTAAAGCATGTTCCATCACCCACTCTCATCCAAATAAAATACTAATACCTAACTAACTCTTATCATGTCAACCTTTTCAAGAAAACAATAAAATAAATCAAGGTACTAGCTCAAAAAAGGTTCATAATTTAGTACATTTTTAATAGTACACCCAGAAAAAATGCTAGAAGACCCCAACATTTGCGCAACATAGTACGATGTCCAAACACGACCTTTTAGCTATATGGATCATGTTACAACCTCTGAAATTGTCATTCCAAATGCAGCAAGACCCTTAGTGGTCCAGGATCTTTTAAATTTTTTGATTACCTTAATCAAATAGTCAAACGGCCAAAAGAACACAAATTTCGTTGTCTTTCATAAGTCTCTTTTATGTCGAACATAAACTCATTTAGTAGGAGTTCTCCTCCTAACCACTTCGTTGATCGCTCTCATTCTGCTAGAGATATACCCTTTCAGCTCTATATCCACTTACGGGAATCCTGTGTCTGGTTCCGTCATCGTAAATTGCTCTTAATGTATACATTTTCTGTGTTCAACATTTAATCGTTGCTATACTTCTCCCCATGTCAACCACCTTCCTCTTGAGCCAACTTGGTAAACCAATATGTACAAAAGGCATAAGATAACCAGGGATCTATGTCATGTCACAAACATGTTTAGCGATAATTAGACAAATAAATTGAATAGAAAATAAAACAGAAAAAGGGTTGTTTTTGGAATAGAATAACCCTCATGAAATGTATCTTAACAGATCTTCACTGATCTATATAGAGCTTTGCAAATTGAATCGAATGACTAAATTTAAATTGAAAAGACTTAGTTGAATGTAGGAAGGGTTTTAATATATGAGAGTTGGGAAAAAGTGGATAGAATTGAGGATTTGTAGGTGATGACAAAGGAAAAAGGAAAACTGCAAAGCTTGTTGATTTGGCTAAATTTTGCCACTGCCTTGGATTTTCCCCGTTTAGAGGGATAGGCGCCTGAAAGAAGGGCCACATGCTAGCTCGCTTTGCAAATTCAATCCTTTTCGATATGATTTCTGGGCTTTTGACTTGATTTGGGCCGTTGACTTAATTTCGAGGATAATCTACCCAATAAATTAATTAAATTTTTTTTTTAGCGGTGAAAGGTAGGCATATTTATTAATTAGAAGTGTTTGGAAAGTCCAATGTAATCGAATTGGAGCTTTCTTGCTTGCTCGGGATAGTAGCTTTTCTTTCCAGGAGCTTCTTCTAAATGCATCTTTTATGCTAGCAAAGCAGACTTTCTCTGTGTCCCATACTCCCATGAGAGTCATGATTCTTGCTTAACGAAATCTCACGTTTGTCAATAATGTCCTTTTGACCCGAAAGACCTTCATATCTCTTAAGAATATCTGCTAATACAGGCACTTCTCGGTCGTTTGCTCGGGTAAATAATATGCTACCATCTGCAAAGAACAAATGAATAATCTCCGAAGCACCTCTTGCAATAGAAATGCCATGAAGTAAATTCATATCATGACCCCTTTTAGTTAAAGCTCCTAAACCCTTGGGCACATAACAAGAATAAATAAAGTGATATAGGATCTCCTTGTCAAAGTCCCTTGTTGAGGGGTGATTGTGTCAATTGGCTTGCCATTGACCAAAAAAAGAGTACGAAACCGAGGTGACACAGGTCATAACTCTATTAACCCGTCTTTCTGGGAACCCATCTTAACCATGATTGATTTTAGGTAATCCCAGTCTATCCAATCATAAGTTTTGCTCATGTCTAATTTGATTGCCATGTTTCCTCTTTTCTTAGCATTTCGATGTTTCACATGATATAAAACTTCGTAAGATACAAAGATGTTATTGGAAATTAACCGCCCTGGTAGAAAACCGCTTTGATAATTATCGATGATGCTCGGCAAGATTCTCTTAAGTTGATTTGCAAGGACTTTTGTGATGATCTTATAAGAAACATTGCGAAGACTAGTGGGTCTTAGGTCTTTGGTCTTTTGTATCAGTGGGGAATAATTAAATGGATTTGAAGTGTTTGAAAAATGCTATTTAAGCTTCCTCTATGTTCATTCTTCCATCTGAACCAAGTGGCGGTATAGTCCTATAATCCGGTCACACAAAGAATAGGGAAGGTAATTTTTTGTGTCTACAAGGATATGAACACTTGTTAGGTCCCTGAACCTGCATATTATTTTTGTAGTGTTAGCCTGTCAAAACATACAGTAGAAACTTGGCATTCCAAATATAATTGGGGAGTAAAAAAAGATCAGTGAAAGACATGGTGTTTAGGTGGTGACATGACTGACATCAGTTAGTTTTTGCAGCATTAATTGCCATTTTTATTCTTGGTTTGGATTTTGCCCCCCCCCCCCTCTCACAATCAATTCAGCAGGACCTAGTAACACTTCAATCAAAGCTGGTCCCTTAGCCACCTTGTCACTGCCCAGTGCCCACTTATACTGAACTTATTAATGGAACAAAAAATTCTTTTGAATCAATAATGGAATTCTGCCTGCATAAAAAAGGTAAAATTGCTACATATTCATATCAGAGTCCAGCTAGTTGATAGATTTTCTCCAGCCATAAGCTTCCCTTCCGCTTGTTAAACGTTTTGGTCTCTGAATATGAAGAGACACAAACTTTTTTGTCTGTGCGCTGTCACGCGGTAATTTTTCTTGGGCAGAAATTGTTTGATTTGGGCAGGATACACTGGACTGTGCCTTTGACTTAAGGTCATTCACATTTCACAGATTCTCTATATGAAGTTTTGAAGGTTAAAGGGAATATAAGATTAATGTCATTTTTTTTTGGTACCTATGCTGTGGGTGCTTTGTTGGAATGGAATTATGGGATTCTTCGTAGTCTGAATCCCAGCTTGGTTACTTAATGATATGGTTGCCCTCCTTGGTTACACTCATGGGAGTGGAGTATGCCTTTTCATCTTTTGCATTAATTTTTATTGGACTTCTGGTTCCCCTATTTTCTATCTGTGCTGTCGCTGTTTTGAAGATTTAATTTTCTTATCATAATAAGGATTTAGTCTTTGAATTCAACTACTAATCGCTGTATTCCAACTCAGGAACTATTGGCTGCATCAGATCTGAAAGATGCATCTGGAAATGCTGTTCTTGGAGATATTGGAGTACATTTCAAGAGTCAGGTATTCTTACTCTCTTGGAATTTGTTTTCTGAGGGCTTAGTTCTTTCGCATCTTCTCTGTTCTCTATAACCTTTTGGACTAGAAATATGTCAACCTCTTGCTCTCCTTGTCCGTAAAAATGTACCCATGATTATCCTAACATGAGAAAATTGTGAATAATTCAACAGATAAAAAGTTATTTCAAGGAAAAAGGAATTCATGCTGATATCAAATACATTGATCCCACCTACATGGTCCGATCAGTACGTGCAAATGCTTCTGATGCCATATTGTGCACTGTTCTTGGCCAAAACGCTGTAAGTATTTTGTTTTTGCTTGGACACTAATAGTATGTCTATGTATAGCAACTCTAGAGAGCGCATGCTTTTAGTGAAAGGATTTTTTGTACCACAAAACAATGAAGAGTTGAAAGCTTTGAATTTGAACACACACTTAGATTCGCACACAAATGACCATTTATACAATATGAAAGAGACTTTAATCTTCTGGGCAGAAGATTAAAGTTCTGGGAGTATTTAGACACACTTACTGTCAAGGCCGTTGGTAATAAGGGCAACCGGCTACTGTACATGGGACTAGTTCTATATCCACGAGATGCGTGCGTTGATGTACAAAGTACATATTTGGTAGAAAAGATAAACTCAAAAAAAAAATATCACTAAAACAATAACATTTTTTAACAATTTAAAAATTAATTATATAAGGATATTTTAGGCATTTAATAAGATACCAAAGTCCTCAGGTTTTCCTTTTAGAATAGAGATATGGGGTGACTTTCATGGTAGCCTTTTATGGTTAGGTTACCTTTTATGAGATCTGGGTATCTTGCCAGCCTACTTGTATATATCCGTTTTATACAAGTTATGCATTTCTTAAAGGAGTTCTTAGTTGCAAGAGGTTATGTGGTGTATGTTAAAAAAAATTTAACTCCAGAAACAAGAAATGAAACGAACCTAGCTTTGCCACCTACATAATAGACCATTGTAAGAAAATAACATGATGAGATTGTAACTCTTTCTGCAGGTTCATGGTGCCTTTGCAGGATTTAGCGGCATTACAATGGGAATTTGTAATACTCATTATGTGTACCTGCCAATTACAGAAGTGATACATGCTCCTAGAACTGTCAATCCTAATAGTCGAATGTGGCATAGATGTCTCACCTCGACAGGCCAACCTGACTTCTCACCTAGCAGTCATTGATCTATCTGTCATTTGTCGGTAAAATTATTTTTAGTTTGCCCGAAATTAATTGTCACATTGTCCTTATCATTGTTACACATTCATCATAATTTCATTGAAATATTATCTAGAATAATCTTCTTCTGTTTCGCTGTTCGCATAATAGAAGTGGGGGTAATTTTGAAATCTGGTGTCAACTGTATCTAGTTTAAGCTACCCGAAGTAGTATATGCCACTAGTGGCTTCATATTCAATGTTTTCATGGCTGCATGTCATGTGTCTGCGACGAAGACCTATGACAGTACTTTCATTTTTGAGGTCTTTGTGCGGGTTTGAAGATCGAAGAATAATCTCACTTAAGGAGTTTTTAGTTGGGTGAAATATGTTACTTGGTGTTGTTTCCATTTTCTTTCTCTTTGGGTTGTAAAGGGTGAAGAATATTCTTCCAAAAAGTAAAAACAATTCTTCCAAAGATGGTTAACATCTTAAGGAATGCTATATTTTCCTCTGAATTCTTCATCTTCTTTCTCGTCTCACATCCTTAGAGGTGTAAATGAGATGATATGTTTGTAAACTACTCGCGGACAAGCTTGATAAAAGCTCAATCAAAGCTCGTTTGGAAAGTTAATAAGCAAGCTTATTCTCGTGTATTCTGCTTTCGTTTTCATTTTTTTTACTTTGAAATGTTTTGGGTAAAACCAAATGACGAAAAAGTAACTTTGTTGTCACTAGCAAGTTAATAGGGCTTCCCCTCAAAACCAAGAGGAATGATAAAAGCTATATCACCTTTGGTCCAAATGGACCAAAGCAAGGACTAAATGGCAAAAATAAAATTACCAAGGAGTTGTCTAAAAGGTAGTCTGAGAAAAAAAAGAAAAAGGAAGGAAATAGGATTGGGAGGCGTGAATTACTTTGGGATTTGACATATTGTAGCAGCAGAAAAATAGTAATGTAGCAATAAAGTGTAGCAGTAGCAATGTAGCAGTAAAGCATTCCTCCTCATCTCTCTACAATTTGTTTGTGGACTGTTAAAGGAAAAAAAAAATACCAGCAAAGAAAAAAAACCCCACGAGAAGGCAGAAATTTTTTTGAAGAAGAAGCTTCGAGATGGCTGAGGGGGATGAATTCAACACACCAATTCATGAACAGGTAAAACATTTGTATAATAAAATTGTTTGTATCCCACACTCTTGGAATAAAATGGCTAAAAAATCAGGAAAAAGATGTAATAAAAATGTTAAAAGTAATTGTAATAAATATGAACAAAACCTCTATATAATAAATATTTTGGTGGAAAAATCATAAAGAAGTGTAATAAATATGTTAAAAGTGACTTTAGTAATAAATAGTCTTCATAAATGAAGAGAATGTTTAGATAAATTGTAGTTGCAAAGAGAAAAATTGATGGCTGCTGCAAAGAGATACCCAGTTGGCAGTAAATTGTAGTTGCAAAGAGATAAATTTATTGTGCCATATTAATGTTTAGATATTGGCTTTAAAAAAAAGTGTAAAATAACACTTGTTGCACCAAACGACAGTTGTTGTTTATCTACCAAAACTTGTAGGATATTATAAACACTTGTCGCAAACCAAACAACAGTTGACTTTTAATAAAAAAACTTGTTTCAATATAAAAATAATATGTTTTGATCGTGTATAAGTGCAAAGCAATTGTACACACATGGTTAAGTTAAATAACTTGTCATGGCTATTATAATACAACAGTTAAATGTATGAATGTGAAATTTTTTTTGGAATGAAAATGTATAAATTCATTATTATTAAATACGATTTTAGCATTATGTTTGTCTAATATAAGATAATTTATAAATGTGATTGTATTTCAGCGAGTAAGGAAAAGAATAGACTTTGATTTGAATGAGGAAGTGTCTGACATAGATTTGGAGTCAAGTCAGTTAGTTGACTTTTGCAATGATGAGAACATTATTGAGGATTGTGTAAGTGGATCATTTACATCAACTAATAAGGTTGTTGTTCCTAATGTTGGTATGGTATTTGGTTTATGGGATGAAATTGACGATTGCTTTGTGAAATACGGGAAACAAGAGGGTTTTGGTGTTTTTAGGTCAGGTGGTGGTAGTAAGCAAACGAAAGAGGAGTTGAGGGTTTGGCATAATTATACGTGGAGATATGAGTGTGAAGGTCAATCAAACATCAGGTGAAGGGTAGATGGTAAGCGAGTAACAGTGGGAAAAAAAGGTGTTGACATATATAGTAGGAAGACGAAAAATCCTGTGATGATATATGCTAGTGTAAATGAAGAATGATTATGGGAAATAAGGAAAGCGATACTGAAACATGAAAATCATAATCCTACACCTAGCAAGGTTAGAAACATAATTGAGAGAGACTTGCGTAACATAGTAGCAAAGGAGCTTAGATTGAAATTTAAGGACGGAGATGCTAATGCCATGTTGAGTTATTTTCACAAAATGGCTGATGATAACCAACAATTCTTTCATATGCATCGTTTGGATGATGAAGGTCACATGAAAGATGTTTTGTGGGTTGATGCGAGAAGTCGTGCAGCTTATGAGTATTTTGGGGACGTTGTATGTTTTGACGCTACATACCTTACTAATGATTATGCACTTCCTTTTGCTAATTTTGTCGGAGTAAATTACCATGCTCAAAGTATATTACTAGGGTGTGTTTTAATATCTCACAAGGATGCTGAAACTTATACTTGGGTCTTTAGTACTTGGGTGAAGTGTATGGGTGGTAAAGCGCTTAATTGTTTTCTTACCGATCAAGATGCTGTGATGAGGAAGACAATGGTGAATGCTATGCCGGGAACTTGGCACCGTTGGTGTTTATGGCACATTCTTATGAAGTTTGGTAAGAAGTTGGGTAAGTATGAGCTTTATAAGGAGTTCAAACGTGTACTTCTTGATGTCATATATGACAGCGTGTCGGGTGAAGAATTTGAGGTTGAATGGTGTGTTGCAATATCAAAATACGAACTCGGGGAAGATAAGTGGCTTGAAGGTGATTATATATGAATGCTTACTTTAGTATACTTTATTATTCCTCGTTTTATTTAGCATAACATGTTTTATAAATCACATTAAATTTTGTTTGTACTTTGGGTTGACAAGTTTCTATAATTTGATGGATTGGGTAGTTTGGAAGCTACATGTTGATTATCATAAAATTAGTAGCATCTAGTTTGTTACGAAATTGGTAGTGAGACGTTGTAGTGTATGATTCTACATAATTGGTGGTGAGATGTTGTATTGTATATATATATGGTGAAATACATGTTACGTAATTGTAGTGGAGGAATTAGTAGGTAATTATCTTTAAAGGGTGATTGATTGGTGAGTTTGTTTAATCTTGTGGTAATGTAGGTTTGTATAAGGAGAGGATGATGTGTGCTCCGGCATATATGACGCACTTGTTTTGGGCTGGTATGAAGACCACACAACGTTCAGAAAGTATAAATAGTTTTTTTGACGGTTATGTGCACAAGAATACCAAGCTGTGTGATTTTGCGGAACAATACTGCAATGCTATGGAGAGCAGGGCAAATTCTGAGAAAGCAACAGACGCAAATAGTTTTAGGCATGTAAGACAACTTGCGACAGATTGTAAGGCCGATGTTGTGTTTCAAAAACTATACACAGATGGTAAGTTTAAGGAAGTGCAAGTGGAGTGTCTTAAAATGTTATATGTCCATTGGAGAGGGGTTCAAAAGTTAGCACACAACATAGAGGAGCACACATTTGCAGATAGAATATGGGTTATATGCAAGGATACTAAGAAGGAGGTACCTACGAATAAGAGAAGGAACTATCGGGTGAAAATCGACTTCGGTACGTTGTTGGCATGTTGTGAATTTAAGATGTTTGAGTGTCATGGTATTTTGTGTAGGCACATCATTAATTTGCATGATGTTTTGAACATAAAAGAAATTCCTTCACATTACATTCTTGATCGAAGGAGGAAAGATGTCATTCGAAAGCATACCATGATAAAAGTGACGTATCATGATCCGTCCAAAACTGAAGAGGTAATGTGTTATGATAAGATGATGGTCGTATTTGACCCCATTTGCTTGAAGGCGGCTCATTTTGGTGAAGTTGACATAGTAGTGGAAGCACTTAAGTTGCTTGATGATCGTATAAATGAGAGGAGGGCATTGAAGATTGCTAGTAATGGACCGAAAGAAGACACTCCTTCATCTGTGGGTAACAATACAATTAGACAAGATGTTACTCCTGGTTAGGTAAACATGCAAGAGGGCGCGAAGGATCCCCTTCATGCATCGAGAAGGAGCAAGGATCCAAAAAACAAAAGGAAGGGAACAAACATGGCAAGGTATTGACTATCTATTTCTATGTTGCTATGCATGTGTTGAAATTTGCTGGGTATATATACTAATTGGGTTGATATTTGTCATTGCTGGTTAGGTTGATGATGAAGAAGCATGCAATTCAGAGAGCGATTATGAAAGTCATGAATTAGGAGGACAGATTAATATATGGTATGGCTTATGGGGGAGTTAATACCATAAGCATGAGTTCTTGACATATTGTTATATAGAAAAATGAGTTGTTGGTATATTGTTATATGTTGAGACTAACTCAAAGAAATAGCCCATGTTTTGTATTTGTTGGAGCCACTTGTCTCTTCGATTTTTTTTAGCCATTTGGTGATGACTGGGCTTTTGTAGCCATGTTAAAAAATCTGATACCTTACACAACTCCAATGATGAAGATCAATCTACGTACAGATAGTTGTGTTATACATACTACAGCATTATACGTACTACAAATCAATGTACAAATTAATCACACTACTACTTATCTTCATTAATATACTAATGATATATTCTCTTCAACATTTCAGATGTTTTGAACAAGAGTTGTAAGCCGTTGTTGTCATAACAGTTAAGTTAACCAAAACTTAATTGCAATTGAAAACAAATAAGACAATTAAGCATTTGATCGTTTGAAATGATAGAAATCGATGTCCTTTTCCGCTTACATTTGATTGTTTTCTTAGTTACTTGCCAAAATAGTTTCTTGTCAAAAATACAACTCCTACATCTACTAATTACATTAATTTTTACATATTAGTTTAATAACTACAAAAAAAAATGAGGAAGTCGGCGTCTATGTGTTATAGTGGAATTCAAGACTCCGCATTCGTCTTTATTGATTGGTCAACTGCTACAAAAAACAAGTAAATCACCAAAATAGTGTATACAAATTTGTATAAGTATATAAAACCTTGTCACATTTATAATTTTTGAAACATTAGTAATTTGTAGCCCGATTTGTCTTTTTTACAATTTAGAACTTGAACATTATCAAACCATTTACATATTATATGCATGTTTACAACATTAGTAAGTATAAACCAATTAACATCCAATGTGAAAGTTGTCTATTGAACAGAAAACAAAATGAATGTACCTAATTTCCATGAAATGAATGTACCTATCTTCAAAACCATCAAAAATTAATTCCAAAATTACTGAAATCCAATGACTATATATGCACTTATATAACCAATTCCACAGATATTCAACAACATCAAACACCAATTCCAATTCAACAACAGCAAGAACAAGACTATATATAAGACCAATTCCAATTCAACAACAACAAGAACAAGATTATATATATAACCAATTCCAATTCAACAAGTTTAAGAACAAGACTATATATATAACCAATTTCAATTCAACAAGTTTAAGAACAAGACTATATATATAACTAATTCCAATTCAACAAGTTTAAGAACAAGACTATATATATAACCAATTCCAATTCAACAAGTTTAAGAACAAGACTATGTATATAACCAATTTCAATTCAACAATTATAAGAACAAGACTATATATATAACCAATTCCAATTCAACAACAAGACTATATATATAACCAATTCCACACAAACACAACATAAAAGTACACCAACAAACAAACTTAAACATCTTAATTAATGATAAGATTAAATAGATGAAAGAAACTCAGTTATGCAAAATCTAACCGAATCATACATATGTGTTCTAACTATGTGGAATAAAGCGCATATCTTATGGAGATTTGTCTTCCTTAGGACAAAGGGAGCAGGGGATATCGGGGTCAGAGTAATAGTGGTCATAGGAATCGCTTTCCTCTTCATCTTCATAATAGAAATCGCTATCCTATTCATCTTCATACACCTTTAGAAGACGTAAATTTCCATCCGCATCCTCAACAAACATATCATGGGATTTGATTCCTTGCGCATAACTACCGTCCCCAAAGTACATTCCTTAACATGACAAAGTTTTGTCTTCGATACAAGCATCTTTTAAAAACATTGGCGTAACAAAAAAAATTTCTTTTCCCTTTTGCCCTGTTATTGGCGTTTCAGTTTTTTTGGATTTTCCTTTCCCTTGATCTGTGGGTTGTCTAATTCTAATCCCTCTTACTTTTAAATTAGTCGCACGAAATGATCTTGTATATGGGTATGGACGGGAGTTACATGGAGGGGATGAAGGGGAATTAGGGGGTGAAGGGGACTTACGTTGAGGGGGTGAAGGGAACTTACATTGAAGGGTATTGAACATATTTTCCGCCTCCTTCATAACTTTTTGCAAGGCTTTGTATGATTTGTTGCTGAGTTTACTAGCTGCTTCGCCGGAATAGAAAAATTTTCAGGCGTAAGGGCTACCGTCGGCAATCGAATTTGCAAGTAATCTGCAAAGAGTAGCTTCATCGTTCGTTGTAGCAGCATAGGCAGCTTCTCTCAGTGGTTGAATCATTTTTATGAAGGATGCCATCTTTACGAAGAAGAAGACTTTTAGGAATGTCTAGAAGATGAAAAGAGAGGAAGGGAAGAGAGAAGATATTAAGAAAACAAAATCAGCTCTAGAGGTGATGGTTTAATTTTAAGACATTAAGGCATTCATTGTTATAAGTTAACGTCTAATTGGTAAATATAAACTCGTAAATAGCACATTTAATACACACTTCTATGACAAATTTCCATAATTTAATACATAATTGGTAAGAAGGTTGTAGTTGAAATGAGAAAAAAAATATGACAACATTTAAATGGGATTGACAAATATTTTAAGTAAATCCACATGCGGTAATTGAGAAAGTACACTCTGAATTTGGTAAGTACGGTGAGAATATAGTTCTAAAAAACCTATAAGTTGTATCAAGTTTCATTTATTTGCCAACAAAGAAACGATTGTTGATGCATTTCGACCATGCTAGACCAAGTGCAGGCACAACTTCGCGATTGGAAGAGGTCAATATTAAATTATTTGTTGTGTACCCCGCCTGATCAAATGCATCTCTAATGTCATTTGTGATGATAACGGCTACATTGTACGCATTCGCTATATTTTTTAGTTTCGCTGAGATAGTAAAAAACATTTTTGATCTCGCAAGCATGTCAGTTGTGGTGTTGGCGAAGTCATATTGAAATAATGAAGTTATGGAGTCGATCACTAGTACCCGCACATTTCTTGAAGTATGCGAATGTGCGTCACACAATTGCTCTATTGTGTTTAATGTAGTCAACAATTTTTTGGA
Source organism: Beta vulgaris subsp. vulgaris (assembly GCF_026745355.1). Classification (NCBI taxonomy): domain Eukaryota; kingdom Viridiplantae; phylum Streptophyta; class Magnoliopsida; order Caryophyllales; family Amaranthaceae; genus Beta; species Beta vulgaris. The sequence goes on from NC_079203.1 coordinate 11,315,971, forward strand.
ATCGTCAACTCGTTTCACAAAAACATTATCAAGTGACATCTTGTTATTTGTCTCATCATCAAATTTCGCCTTCAGACTTGTAAACATTTGATTGAGGCGAGCTAATGGGAAGACATTATTTATGTGAATGTATATGGTTGAACCGAAAACACCTCCTCGATTTGGTGGTAGCTGAGTTATCAAAGCAAGTTGTAAGGAAATTTGTGTTTTACTTGATCCACTCTCGCCGCATAATTCAGATATCATAGAAGTTGGGAAGCCTCCCAATAACAAATTGTCAACCGTTGCGCATTTAAGTTGCAATCTATTTTTGCGTTCCAATTAGCTTAATTGCCAGGATTGGTTGTAGAATTGCCATTAATATACTATATAGTATAATTTAATTGGAGGGATGCTTAACGGCCCATTTGGGTATTTATGTTTTACAAATCGGAGGGGTTGGTGAGAGCTAATGGTATAATGGGCCTTTTAAACATTAAAAGGGTTTTGGTTTAAAAGGTTTTGGGGAGTAGCAGTGGGCTTCATTGTGATGTCCCCCCCCCCCCGCGCTTTTATAATTGAAGTGAAAAAACGTTAGGTGAATAAAATTCGGACCCCAACCAACAAATAAATTACAATGGGATGGAGGAGTACAATTATATTTCTCTTTCACACGGCAGTTCAGTAAGAGGAGTAAAAAGCTAAAATTTCCGAACTTCATCCCTCTTCCCTTCAAATGTTTATAAGTTGAATTTTCAAAATGTGAATCTTTATTAAATTTTAAAATTGTGAATTATGAAAGTTTGAATTTTCATAATGAACAGTCACAATTCATAATGACGCACAAGAAGAAAATGAACCGTCAAAATACTACACAAATACTGAAGGGGCACAATTGATTAGACAGCCACTAATATGTTTGTATATAATTAAATACCAGAAAGCAGTAGTTATTCATTTTTTACATTCCTCTACACCAACAACAAAGAAAGAAAGAAAAACCCCTCAAATAAAAGAAAGAAAGAAATATGAATGAAGGAAATGGAAATGATAATGAACAACCCCAAGCCTACCCTGTGTTCTCCGTTGAACACATAATGAGAGAATTAGTTATTCCAAAGTGTTGTTGGGATACACAAGTCGCAATAAAAAAACATGCAGGTTATGGAGGGAGTTTTCCCATCCTCGTAATGAAGATCTATATATATCTGCATGGTTCAAGTATACAATGAAGAAGAATGCGGAAATGGCTACGGATATCATCTGTCATAATGTTGTCACACTTCACGCAAGCATGTCAACAGATTGGGCAGACTTTTGTGATGGGTTTCCTCTTCTTTTTGGGGAATACATGTTTCCAAAATTAACGGTTGAAGATGAGGGAACGAGCAAGAAGAACGAAAGGAAGTCAACCGATTTAGGGAACGAGGGAACAAGCAAGAAGAATCGGGTGTAGTTTTAGTTTACGTTATTTAGTTACATAAATATAAGTTAATTCTACTTTAGTATGCCCAAAATCTACTTTACTTTACGTTATTATATAGTCTTTACATAAATATAGTTGTAATATGTAATCTCTTTGTGTTTTTAACCATTATGATATATATCCTACTTTTTAAGCGTTATCATATTTATCCATGTTTTTTAAGCATCATGATAGTGTTTACATGGTCATTATGATATTTTTCCTACTTTCCTTCTAAGAACAAAAGTGTTTAAATCAATAAGATCACATTAAATTTTCTTTCACCATATATTTGTCTTACGAGTTTTTGCAACATATATTAAAAATGGATGGTTATGGTATGTTGGTCTTATGACCTCTACTCAAATTGTGAGAATACAGGGTTCGAATCCTTATAATGATCTAATTCCCAATTAATTTTTTTCTCTTCCCAACAATCATTATAATGATCTAATTCCCAATTAATTTTTTTTCTCTTCCCAACAATCCTTATAATGATCTAATTCCCAACTAATTTTTTTCTCTTCCCAACAAGTGAAATACTTATTTTATTTATGTCATATATATTATATACACGTTTTTCTTAGTAAATGCACTTGAAGTATATAGTCAATCCATAAAAGGGTAGATGTTTTTAATTTTATTTAACTTTTATGCCAATAAATCACTAAGTATACTTTAATGTGGGTAGTTACCCGATACTAATATAATTTAACTAGTTTAATTAAAGTCCCGGATTATTCCCCAGGCGATTCTTCTTATAATTTTCATTTGTTAATGTTATTACTTTAGAATAATAACATCAAGCATTACTTGATTTAATGGTTAAATTTGAACTCATGGATCAAATCTATAGCACATCTCTTAGTCGATTTCGAACACCAAAAAAAACTAGTAATACTTCAATAGTAATACTAATATGAAGGTAGACTAATTTCATAAAAAAAAATTCTCGAAGTTTTGATTCGATGATGAAATAATGTGTTAAGCTTAGTAAAATTTTCTCAAAGATTTAATAAATGATTAATGATCGTCAATGACAAAGACAACCATCAACTTAAAACCTTGGGGCAAAAAGTGATCGAAAATTGTATTACTAATTAAAGGCCCATTTTTTATTAGTTGTACAGCGCCTCCATAATAATTGAGACGGCCCTGTTAGTATGGTGTGACCCAGATTACAACCTTGGGCCAACAATATCATCAAGTAACTATCTGGTGTGGCCCAGATTACAACCTTGGCCCAAATTATCATGAAGTAACTACTAACTAGTTATGCGGTTTGTAATTGCAATGGCCATTTACAATAAATTATGGACACCAACTCACAATGTACTTAATAGATCAATAACACTACTTCGTACTTCATTCTCCGTTGACATAACGTCTTCACATAGCAGCCGCTCCCATTCCTTGGACATGTTATCCTTTATAAGGGATTAAACAAAGGATTTTAAGTGTAAATAAACTTACGTTACGTAAAAAAATTATGTTAAGTAAGTAGTTAGATAAGAAACAAATACCACAACAACTCTGTCCACAAAACGATCCGCACAAGCTTTAATCGCAATGAGCATATGCACACCACAACTATGTCTATCCGTGTGCATGAAAAAAATATAATTCGTTATCATGTAACATGGAAAAATAGTAACAATCACGAAATAAAAGTTAAGATAATCATACGTGTCCTTTTGGAGGTTTATGTCCAAGGTCCCAGTCGGCCAATTACGTATACCCCCTACTCTCCAAGAGCCATCCAAAACACTAAGAGCATCTACAATGGTCTAGTTTTAATTGGTCTAGCAAATAGTAAAACTAGTTTTAATAGGTCTTACCATTAGGACACTTGGTCCTTGGAGCTGGTTGGTCTAGAATTCCAGACCAACAGCACCTCGGATGATGTGCACACGCCTAATAAGGAGATGTCGCGTGTATCATGAAATCTGGCGAAATAATTTTTTCTATTTCGAAATCAGTTAAAACGCTAGGTTTGAGGGCGAAGCATATTGCGGAAGAGGAAGGAAGTTGTGCGTTTCACTGTTAATTGTGGGGCAATGTGACAGATGACTGTTAGTGGCTGCCAAGTGTGCGATTGTCATTCTCAACAAATTGTTTGCTGCCAACTTGTGTTTTATTTGATTTCATACAACAACAATTTTTTAACGTTACAAATTTTTTAACGTTACAAATTTTGAAAAATCACTTTAAAATTTTTTTAAAAAAAATACAATAACGACTATAAAATATTTTTATCTATAAATAGAGCCTAAATTTCATATATTTTACCACACCTCTTCCTAATATTTTTTTTTTCTAATTACTCTCTCCTACCTACTAATATTACTTAAACTAAGTCAATATTATGGATTCAAATAATCTTAATTACTCCCAAAATAATCCAAACCACCCACAAAATCCCCAAAATAATTTCTTAATCGTCAAGTTGATTAACTAACTCTATTTAATTAATTATGGTTTAAGTAATTTCAAATTTCATGTATTCGTGTGTTTTAAATTATCTATTTTTATGTATCAATATATCATGTATTTGTGTTTTAAATTATCTATCTTTATGTATCAAATTTCATGTATGTGTGTTTTTTAAATTATCTATCTTATGTACTATGTTCGTTTAATTTATAATGTCTAGTTAACGTAATTTAATTTAAAGTAAGCTAATTAACACATATTTACTATAATCTCACGTTAACTCTAATTTAATTTAACGTAAGCTAATTTGCTAATTAGCTTGTAACATAATTTAATTTATCGTAATTAATTTAACATAAGCTAATTAGCTAATTAGCTCGTAATTAATTTAACGTTATCTAATTAGCTTTTATTAATTTAAATCATCTATTTTGTATAAAAAATAAACATTGTATATGGTGGGGTTTGGTAAAAGTAGGAAAGAGAGTATATGGTGGGGCAGTGGCAGAGCCAGGATTCTCAAAGTGGGGGGATAAAATTCGACCGTCAAACATTTGGAAAAAAATATGTAAAAAAAAACAATACACCATAAATTGTTTAATACTTAATGTTTTACATTCAAATTTTCAAAATGCTTATAGTCTTACAATCTAAGAAAAATGACAAAAAAAATAAACTAAAAATAAAAATTACAAATTCATCCTTCGGGTCTTCATATTTTGAAAGTGATCAATGATTTTTTCATCGGGAACTTGTAAGAACACCTCCTTCTCAATAAAAGTTACCAAACAATCATTCATAAATTGATCGCTCATGCTATTTCGCAACTTATTTTTGACACATGTCATTGCGGAAAACACCCTTTCAACACTCGTCGTAGCAACGGGAAGAATCAACATCAACTTGATGAGCAAATATACAAGTGGAAAATTCTCATGCCTCTTTGTTTCAACAAGCATCATGGAAAGAGAATTAAGATCTTGCAAACCACAAAATCTTTCATCACTTAGCATATTATCCATGAATACATCAAGTTGAAGTTTAAGAGCCATCACATCAACACTAGAAAATTCTTCGGGATAAAAAAGGGCAAGTTTGAGAATCTTTTCTTTGTCAAAGGAAGAGAAATTACCTTTGGGACTTAGGCAAGCCATGCATGTAAGTAGCTCCATGTTCCTCTCATTAAATCGATTATTAAGTTCTTGAAGATGCAAATCAATCACTTCCAAAAAAAATTCCAACTCGAAAATGATGTAGATTCGTTGCTTGTTCAACAAAACGCCTTGATCTTCCTTGGGGAACATAAAGAGCATCCATGCTAGGTACTTCAACTTTGTGCTTAGTTGAAAATGAAGTAACTTTGTGTAAGAGTGTCTCCCATCCTTGTTCCCTCATTTTTTGCAACACATTTTTTGTGGAATTAACAAGTCCCATGGCATTCACAATATCTTGCTCTTTTCTTTGCAAAGCAACACACAAATCATTTGTGTACCCAAGTATAGTCAACATCAAATGAGCCATAAAAATAAAATCAAATGACTCCAATGAGCATAAAACAATTTGAGCTTTGAACTTGTTTTCCGACGAACCATGTTTACCAATATACACAAGTATATCAACAATAGAAGGAAACAAGTTGATGATATTTAAAAGACACTTGAAATGAGACCCCCAACGCGTATCTCCGGGCCTTTTCAAACCAAGTTCTTGATTCAAACCCGTTCCACTATCAATTTCCCCCACCTCTAATGCTTGAGCCACATGTTGAGCTTGGCTTTGTCGAAGCATGTCCCTTCTTTTACAAGAAACCCCAATCACATTTAACAAGTTTGCAAATATCTCAAATAACCAACCACAAGTATCATTTTTTTTAGCAACGGCTACTAGTATAAGTTGGAGTTGATGAGCAAAACAATGTATGTAGTAGGCTCTCGGAGTATCGTTCATGATTAAAGTCTTAAGACCATTTACTTCACCTCTCATGTTGCTAGCACCATCATAACCTTGTCCTCTTATCATAGATGGACTCAAAGAATGCTCCACAAGTAAAGACATATATAATGGCATTTTTAAGAGACAAAGCGGTAGTATCGCTAACATGAACAATACCCAAAAATCTCTCCATAATCTTACCACTATTACGATGCACAAAATGCAAAAGAAGAGCAAGTTGTTCTTTTTGAGACACATCACTTGATTCATCGGCCAATATAGCAAAATAATCATCACCAAGCTATTCTATTATGCATTTAGTGGTTTCTTTTGCACAACAAGTAATAATGTCCTTTTGAATCGGAGGAGAAGTCATTTGACAATTCTTAGGAGCATTTTCTAATGTATGTTTTTTTTCACTTCTTCAACCCTTTCCCCTAACCACCTCAAAAGCTCAAGAAAATTACCCTTATTATAAGACTCATCACTTTCATTATGCCCACGAAATGCCAATCCTTGGCGCAAAGGAAATCGTAAACAACTCAAAGATGCTTCCAAACGAATATGATATTCCCTTTTTGTCACCTCACTTACATTGTCAGACACATTCACAATTGAAGTCTTTTTTTTATCTCTTAAATTCACATACTTTTCATAAGCAAGATTATGAGCACGTTTTATTCCACCAACATGTTTCTCAAATCTTTCCGGTTTATCCCATGCCCTAAACCCTCCATCAACAAATGCATCACCCCCCATATTAATTTCGACATCATTCTTGAACAAGTAGCACGCAAAGCAAAATGCGGCATCTTTATCAATGCTATATTCAAGCCAATCCCATTTCTTGAACCAATTAACACTAAAACGACGTAAACCGAAAATCGATCTTTGAGGAAAGACATGAGTTTTTGGTTGACATGGTTTTTTAAGAATATAAGCTCTCCTCACCGCATTTCTTTGATTTGAGGGATAACTCATTATGTTCAATCTTTTCCCGGATCATGAGGAAGTAATTCAACATCATATACTAATTCTTCTTCTTCCTCCTCCTCCTCCTCCTCTAATGTTACATTACTAGTATTTGAACCACCAACATCCATATCAACATCATGAGTTTGAGGAGAGGCAAATGAAGGAGATTCATTTTGAGGTGTTTCACTATGAGCGGGTGAAGAAGTTTCTTGAGATTACATTCTTTTAAAGAGAGATTGTCGAAGATCGGGTTGTTTTCCCTTAGCCTTGGACTTGTTAGAATTAGGTGAATGTGAATCACAATCACTTGACATTTAATATTAAATTGATAAACCTTAATCAATTACATATCAAAGTATTCCTCTTCAAACCAAAATCCACATTCCACAATCACAAATTAACATTTTACAATCAACAACCATAAATCCACATTCCACAATCACAAATTAACATTTTACAAATATCATAATTCAGTAATTCACAACCAAACAATGTAAATTGTAAATTAAAATATTACCTTAAAAAAAACTTAAACTAAAACTTAGGGTTAGTTAAGAAAACTTACAAACTGATTTGTGGTTGGCCGTGCGTGAATCGGGAGGCCGGGAGTCGGAGGCCGGCGAGTCGGTGAGTAAGCGGTCGGTGCGTGAATCTCCGACGAGTGTTCGCTTGAATCGCTTCTTGGCCTTCTTCTGCTGTTCGATAGTTCGAGTCTTCGAGACTTCGCTTCTTCGCGTCGGCGTGAATCGCCAGTCGACAGTCGACCGTCGGTGACGGTCCGTACGCCGTCGACAACTTAGGGTTTCTCTTTCTTCCTCAAAGACTCCGTCTCTCTCTCTCCTCTTAAGCGCTTCATTTTTTCTTTCAAAAATTTCACGCGTCCCACTCTCCAACCTGACTCTCAACGTGTTTTTTTTCAATTTTTTTTTTAAGAAATTATTTTTTAAAAGTGGGGGGACATCTGTCCCCAATGTCCCCCCAGCTGGCTCCGCCACTGTGGTGGGGTTTGGTAAAAGTAGGAGAGAGAAATAGAAAAACCAAGTAAGACCAACTAAACCATTGTGATAAAAAAAAAATGAGTTGGTGGGAGTTTTAGTGGGATGTGAGGTGTAAGGAGGGAAGGAGAGAGAATGACAAAAACATAAAAACTAGTTAAGACCAACCCACCCATTGGTGATGCTCTAAATAACGTATCCATCGCATACCCCTACAATAATATTTCTTTATTCATCGGTAACACTCCTTAAAAAAAAGTACATAATAGTAAAATGGTCAATGATACTTTACCAATTGTGTCAGGCTCAAATGATGGCAATCTGATACCTTCTTTGGCTCCAATGAGTCCATCACCAACACTTCTTCCCTATTTGGAGAGTAAGCCGCGCACCACCAATGCTTCTTCTCAAGAACCGGAACAAATACCTCAAACAATATAAAATGAATTTCAAATATTACTAACTTCGATTACTATTAGCCATTAACATATAGTTCAATAAACTATTAGCCATTAAAATATAGTTCAACAAATTCAACATTGACTACTTACATGTACTATCCTTTTCCAAGAAGTTCCAATCATTTTCTTTGCATAAGACGATACAAGTTTCTCAACATCTGTATACTGCGTAATACCGTCTTGCAGTACTCGTATCTACAAGATAACATAACACACATGAGCTCCTTCAACTAATAATAACATTCCTTGCATCTTAGCACTTTATTTGAATCTAACCGCAAATGTCGGGTCAAGCATAAACCTCCTACTCCTCCCTGGGAAATGTTTCTCCCACACTCTCGTGTATAACAATGCTGCCAACCTAACATACTGCAACCACGTGTTGATATTGACTTTTTCTAAGCACACCAAACAATTTTAACAATTTCAATATACATAAATACACTTAAAAAATACGATATAATACTTAAATTATTGTCAACCCACCCCTTAGGACATGCGACGGAAGCACAACTTTGTAAAGACGCATAGTTCCCGTCACACTTAATCATTTCTGTCGTCTTCAGCGCACTACGATAATTATCCCTTAAAACCTCCCTAGCTTCGCCTTGTGTTGCTTGTATTGGCATGGCCGCCATGTTTCCTTATAACCTTCAATTCTTTTAATCGACCACTTAGTCTTTCTTTGCTTGCAACTTCGACCTCCACTACCACTGCCACTATCCTCATCCTCAATTATAAGTTGATCCCCCCCATCAACCTTATTTCCAACATGATCACCCACCACCCCCACCCCCTGCTCACCAAAACCTCCATTACCACTGCCACCATCCTCATCCTCATCCTCAATTATAAGTTGATCCCCCCCCATCAACATTATTTCCAACATGATCACCCACCACCCACACCTCCTGCTCACCTAAACCTCCGCTACCACTGCCACCATCCTCATCCTCAATTATAAGCTGATCAACTATAAGTTGATCCCCCCCTATCAACCTTATTTCCAACTTGATCACCCCCAACCCCACCCCCAACCCCACCCCCAACCCCTGCTCACCTAAACCTTACCAGCAGTATTTAGACCCCTCCCCGTGACTTCCACAAACTTGATTATCCTCATCGCCATTATTATTCTGACCAATACAATGAATTACTTCACCAAGATGCATAGTTTCTGTATGGGGTTGGGACAATTAGTAAACATCTACATTAATACATACTTTCCATGCCATTTTACAATTAGTAAACATTTACATTAATACATAATTTTCATGCCATTTTACAATTACTAAACATTTACATTAATACATAATTTCCATGCCATTTTACATTAACCATCACAGTACTTACCTTCATCACCTAAGGGCTCTTCTAAGCGGTTCTGTAAAGGGTCCGAAACATTGGGCTCCGGCTCCTCTACATTCAGCTCCTCCACATTGGGCCCCGTCTCCTCCATATTGGGTCGCTGCTCAACTTGCTTGTTCATGCCTTGCAGCTTTCATTCTCCTTCTTTTAATTTTCCTAGTAATGCCAGCACTACAACGACTCATTTCCTGCATCCAAACAACAGTATTCAATCAAAACCGATTGTACAGTAACAAAAACATTCCATAAATCATATACAACAAATATTACACTACCTCAACATCTTCCACTGAAGGCATGAAATCCCGAGCCTCCAAAGGATGTCTTCCGCCATAAGCGACATCAATACCCTAGTTAAAATTTTCAACATTTAAATTATTATTCTAAACGCATGGATAACCTAATAGGCAATACAGATTCAAAATATACACACCCCTAGCTTGCCGTAATCTCCAGGTGCCAGCAAATCTTCCTTCTTCACCTTGTTCACATCTACAGTACACCATGCCTGTATCCTTGGAAAAGCGCCCCCACATCAATGGTGGTCGGCGCAACCGATCAAGATATAGAATCTGCAACAATTGCATACAAATTACTAAACCTTTACTACTAAATCATAAATACTAACAAAATTAAAACATTGACTTACCGCTAAGAACATAGTGCACCTACCACATCCCTTAGCAAATCCATCACGGCAGAACCTTTTTGCAAATCCACCAATCGCAATTATGAGATGATCCAGCAACAAACTACACCAATCATATTCATGAGGTCTCTCTGCTACAACTACAGCATACAACAAACTGACAGACATTCTCTGACATGTCATAGGACATATCAGATCATTTAAGGTCATCATCAAAAAGGCCTTCTTAAACTCAGCATCTGAAGATATTTCACCTTCAACATTTTGCTTAATTACACTAGCTTTAATCCCCCTAACACCCGAACGACTAGTATACCCATATACATCTAAAAACCTCATTACCTCATCACCACCCTCATCAGCATCATCACCATATAATGGTACGGTCTTCGGCCCCGCCGGAATACCCAAAACCCAGTAAACCCGTGTCTTACTAAGAGGGAATTCTAGCCCATCAAGCATCAGCAACACCTTATTATTAACATCTACTCTTGTACACAGCCAATAATAAAAGGTCCTAGGCAAACTTTTACCTGACAGAAACAAAAGACCCCCAAAACCCATCTCCGTCACTAGCTTACGCTTCCTCTCATCAAATCCCTTCACAACCTTCCCAAATGTCTCTACTCTACAATTCATATTACTCTCCTACATCAAAATAAACACTATATTAGCATATTACATTTCAAAAACAGCTCACCAATTATAAAACAAAACACAATCTAATCATCATATAGCATTACTCTTTTATTATTCATGGCGCGATGTGTAGCAATTACTTTGCCTTCACCCTTCAAGCATCCACCTTTGCTTAGATCATTCTCCTATTAAAAATTACATGCATATGTTATTAAATACTTCATTTATTCACCGTGTATTAACAACTTCAATAAGATTACTTACCCGATATACTCGTGCTTCTATTTCTTTATACGAAGACGATCGTCCAGATTTCTTCCCTATTACCTATAATCCATTTCTATATATCAGGATTATGTCAGACAAACTACAAATTCATATATAATTTATGCCAACAATTAGAAATGTTACCTCTCTTTCCCCGTCTGAATGAAGATCCTCAGATTTAGATTGTTCATTGTCATCACTTACATGCACATCCAATTCAAACACCTCCATTTGAAATTAAGAAATAGTAAAATCAGTTATATTCACATGATAAATTTAAAGCAATCATAACTCAAACTTACAACAAATTTTACCTTCTGCTGCTTCGCCATTCTTCAATACTCCCTGATTACACTAACAAACTGAATTCAATTCTATTGATATTCGTAGTTGGAATGCAAATTATACTATCTAGTAGGAAGCGCTGCGTTTTTAAAGAAAATTGCAGCCCTTTTAGTGAAGGGTTGCGTTTTTTTAAAAACCGCATCCCTATAAGTAATAAAGGGCTGCGGTTTTAAGGGCTGCGATTTTTTTAAAAACCGCAGCCCTACAAGTAATAAAGGGCTGCGTTTTTTAAAAAACGCAACCCTACAAGTAATAAAGGGCTGCATTTTTTAAAAAACGCAGTCCTTTATGACTTGTAGGGCTGCATTTTTTAAAAAAACGCAGCCCTTTATGGGCTTTTTTTTTAAAACGATTTTGAAAGGAATTAATCGCGGGCTCATCAACATATTAAGCGGGTACATTCTCTTTCCTCTCCCTCATTCTCTCACGTCCTTCGTTTCTTCTCCCTCATTCTCTCACGTCCTTCGTTTCTTCTCCCTCATTAAATTCTCTTTCCTCATTCTCTCTCTTCTCCAAAACAACAAATATCAGATCTATAATTTTTCCCTCCTTCTTCACGCTGCAAGGGTTCGAAGTACAAGCCACGACGAGTACATGTCTGAACTATCGTCCACCACCGCCAACACCCGCACCAACACCAACAACCACCACACCGTCATCACAACCTCGACACAACCCCAACAACAATTACTTCAACAAGTGATGATTTTTCATTTTTTAGATCTATAATTTTTTGATGTTTGTTTTGATTAATGTTAATGTAATTTGAGATCTATAATTTTTCGCTATAATTTTTCCGTTCGTTTTTTATTTTTGTTCATTATTTTCTTATTTTCGTTCCTTTTTTTTCATTTCCGTTCGTTTTTTTTCATTTTCGTTCTTTTTTTTTCATTTTCGTTGATATTTTTTTGTTCATTTTTGTCCCTTTTTTAATTTCCGTTCGTTTTTTTATTTTCCTTCTCTCTATTTTCCTCGCTCGATCTCGATTAGGTTTACCTTCATTAGCGAAAATGGGTTCGTCATTTTTCTAATGGGTTTCGGTTTTTAGTTCCAGATCTAATTTCATTAAACTTTTTTGTTTTTTAGTTTATGATTTAATTTCATTTAGTTTTTTAGTTTAGATGCGATATCATTTATTTTTTTCGTTTTTTAGGGTTTAAGGTTATAATTTAAGGATAGGGGCCTTTTTGTTGTTGGTACTGCATCCTCTTTGGTTATAATTTAAAGATGTTACAATTGCTGTAAGTGTGGGTTATGGTGTGTATATGGCAATTTCAAGCAACCTTAGATATCAAATTTTTGCTTTGCTGTAAGAACAGGCAACACATTCGTGGGTTCATTGATCAATCTTTTCTGTTTTGGATTGTTTAAACAATATGAACTTGAGTAGATATATTTAAGAGTAAAAAAATGTCAAAAAAAAATTTTTTTTTTTAAATTTTTTTTATGGGTCATAAGGGCTGCGTTTTTGTGCCAAAAACGCAGCCCTTTGTACAAAGAAGGGTTGTGTTTTAGGTACAAAAACGCAGCCCTTCATTGTGAAGGGCTGCGTTTGAAAAGCGCAGCCCTACTTAAAAAGTGAAGGGTTGCTATGGAAAGGGTTGCTGTCAAAATACGCAGCCCTAAGGACCTTTTTTAGCGCAACCCTTCCTTATTTTTCCACTAGTGACATGATCATAATTCAAGCATTAAGACTCTTTTATAGCAGATTATATACTTCTATCTAGTAGCAGATTATATACTATCTAGTAGCAGAAATATTATGGCAGAAAACCAAAACCAAGAAGTGTAGAAGAATTTCATATATGCACCCTACCCACAATAATTCAGATTTAACATGATCATAATTCAAGCATTAAGTCTCTTTTACATGATCATAACTCCGAATTTTGTGTTGTTTTAATAATATTTATCCTTTACAACAAAATTTTCCATCTTTCTTCAACTAAAATTGGAAGATTTTACAGTGCATGACATGATTTTTTTTAACCATAAAATTTAACAAAATTCACTTTTTCCCCACTAACATGATCATAATTCAAGCAGTAAGAGTCTTTAACATGATCATAACTCAGATTTGTACTCGAGTTCAATTTTACTTTCAATGCTTCATTTTACAACAAAAAAAAACAGAAACTTTGAATGTTTTAACAAAAATTTCCATCTTTCTTCAACTAAAATTGGAAGATTTCACAGTGCCTGACATGATTTTTATTTTTAACCAAAAAATTTAAATAAAATTCACTTTTTTCCATAGCTTTTAAATTTAACAAAATTTAACAAAATTCACTTACATTATACCGGCGCCGGTTTCTTCTTCTCCGTTGGCTCCGCTCTTCTCCGCAGCTTTTTCGCTCTCAGCTTTCTTAAAACCTTCCTCTATCTCTCCTAAGTGAACATATTTTTTTTTTGTCTCAAAGCACTTCTCTCTCCACCCTCTTTCTTTCAGACAAAAGTACTGAAAATTCTCTCTCCTCCCTCTTTCTTTCACACAGAAACACACGTTACCTTTTTTTTTCCTCAAACGCCACTTTTTGCCACTTTTTCCCTCCTTTTTCCTTTTTTCTATTTTTTTCAGACCAATTTTTAGAAAACCCCTTTGTAAATTTTGTTTTGCACTTTAGTCCTTGCTTTGGTCCAAATGGCCCAAAGCTGCTTTTGTTTTATCATTCCTCCAAAAACAAAAGTTAATAGGGCTTGGCTAATGTAATTGTTGGTCTCTAATTTTATCCTTCTTAAAATTTGACGCTCTAAAATTTCTAATTAACGCCCTAATGTATTTTTATGATGTATTTTATACTTTTTCAATACTTCTCATTCTTCCGTCATGTTCCTGACTTAGTTCACCTTTCCTTTCTTCTTCTAACATTACCACTGCATTTTATACTTGCATATCTTGTCAAATACTTCCAAATAAAAGTAATTAATCCCAACACCATTGGAGTTGAACAACTTCCACCATATATCCTGCAAAGTAAATCTCACACCAAAATTTTCGTCCACTTGTTCACCACCACCAGTCCACCGCGCCCACAACCCACAAAATAAAATTCACATCCACAGACATGAATCCAACAAACAGGAAATTAAAGATCTGAATTTATGAGAAACAAATATTGAATTTTTTTTATGGTGAGACGTCCATGGTGGATGCCTCTACCTGTGGTGAGGCGTCCACCATGGATGCTTCACCAATTTTTTTTTATAAAAAACATATTCAATTTTTGGGTGGTGGGTCGTCGGACAAGTCATGATCGCCGGATAAAACTCAGGTTGTTGGAACTTTGGAGTTGGTCGTTGTGGTGGTTCCGATGGTGGGGAGTGTGGAGGCAAGTGAAGGTAAAAGTGTTAGTGCAGGGAAGGGGGGAATGGGTAAGCAAAAAGGAAAAGGAAAAAAAAGAATAGGTAGTGTATAAAAATATATATTTAGGGCGTTAATAAGAAATGTTAGGGTGGCGTTTAGCAAATGAGTAAAATTTTAATCTACATCCTAGCCGCATCACTCAGGACGTGTACAAAATTCAAAACCAATTCTTGTCCAGGTACAAATTGACAACCACATTGACTCATATGTGTCTATCTAGTTAGATTGTACTCGCCTTATATGTCCACTTTATGAACTATCTTATAAAGAAAATATTTGTTTAAGTATGAAAAATAAAATATGTATTAAGTTCCAAGTTCAAATAATTCAAGTTGAAGTAAGATGATCATATATGAAAAAAAAAAAAAAAAAATCATTTGCTACAGAACATGTGTTCCTATTGTTTTAAAAAAGAGCATAAATGGTGTCTTCATAGAAAATTACTTTTATGTCCTTATCTTATCAAAAAATACTTATTTTAAAATATTCAATTCTTTCTTGATCTACAATTATGTGCAATAACTAATGAGGGGACTTAAGTTGCCTAATTTATAATAAGATGTAATGTATGCATCGCACCTTTCAAAAAAAAAATGCTTAATATATATTTTCCATTGAAAATTAAAGTGATATAACTAAAGCAATTCCAAACAATTACAAAGTAAGAACCTAAAAAGTTTCTTTCTACATAAACTTCCAATTGCAATTACAATTTCAAAAAACACATTAATCATTCATAAACCTACAAGAAAAATAAGAGGGTAGTCTCATTTTTTTAGTTTTCACCTTTCATAATTGTCGTATATGTCGATTAGGATAATTTATCATTTTAATTAGAAAAAATTATTTTAAATAAGTCAACATTCGCGTGGTCTTCTCATTTTAAGTCCAACTTTTGATTATTCATGATCAAGTCCACTTTGTAGCTTCATTAACTTTAATTAGGTTAAATTAAAATGTTACCTATTTCACAACCTTGGAATTCACTCAAAGTATATTTTCCGCCTACCAAATACCAAATATCCAAGTATCAATACTCCAATAAATTTTCAGCAACTTAAATACATGGGTTTTTTGTTAGAAAAGACCTAATAAAATACAAGTTTTGTAGGGAAGGACCTAATAAAATTTTTTTTTGTCAAAAAGGACCTAATAAAATACTTTCAATTGTGAACAGGAACCACTTTATGAATTTTCGGCCGAATTTACCATTTATCAGCGTTGACCCTATTTTTTACCCCTAGTTGACTCTTTAATGTTATGTTCCTATTTTAAATCCAAGGGGATGCAAATTCTTTAGATGGGTGGATGATGAGATGACATAATGGCAACGAATTGTGATTAATGATCTTGTTGATGAGAAGAAGTTTTTGTTGAGAGTTGAAGGTGGTAAAGCAAAATGGTTTTGATGAAGGCTGACAAATTGAAAGTTGAAGCACAATTTGAGAAGTTGAAGTTGAAATTAAAGATGAAGAAGGAGAAGGTTAAGCCAACGGGAACATTAAGTTTGGGGATTCGATAGGGATCTGTGTGCTGTAAAATAGAAATTGAACATTAAAGAGTCAACTAGGGGTAAAAAAAAGGGTCAACGCCGATAAATGGTTAATTTGGCCGAAAATTCATAAAGTGATTCTTGTTCACAATCCGAAGTATTTTATTAGGTCCTTTTAGACAAAAATTTTTTTATTAGATCTTTCCCCACAAAACTTGTATTTTATTAGGTCTTTCTGACAAAAAACCCCAAAAATATTTTAAACCCTCTTAAAAAGTCTTGAAAAACCCTCTTATACATCAAAACGTCGACATTTAGTGCCCTCTAGCTAGTATAGCTAGTCATTAAAACCCCTTAAAAACTCATACTTGGATATCTAAAAACCAAACACAAGTATGTTAATAAAATTTTCAGCGGTTTTTTCACCATATACCCCTGACAAATTTTTTTTTTGCACCGTATACCCTTTCAACTTTCCAAATTCACCATATACCCCTCACTATTCGAAAAATACATCAACTTGCCCTTTTGACTAAACGGTGTTAGACTTCCGTTAGTCATTAGACCCTAATCCTCTCCTAAACCTAATTAAGTACCCTAAACCTTAAACCCTAAATAAATCTAAAAACCCTAAAAAACTCTAAAAAACCCTAAAAGCCCACCAGCCCACCCCAAGCCCACCCCTACCAGCCCACCCCAAGCCCACCCCCACCAGCCTACCACCCCCACCACCCCCACCACCCCACCCCCAGCCACAACCTCGCCATCCCACCCCAACCCCCACCCAGCCGCAACCTCGTCTGCCCTCTCCCCTCCCCCACCCCACCGGATTTTCGCACCCTACCCTACCCACCCCACCCCACCCCAACCCCCACCCAGTCGCAACCGCCAGCCCCCTCCCTCCCTACCCCCACCGGATTTTCGCACCCTACCCTACCCACCCCCCCAACCCCCACCCAGCCGCAACCTCGCCAGCCCCCTCCCCCACCCCACCGGATTTTCGCACCCTACCCCACCCACCCCCACCCCCACCCAGCCGCAAGCTCGCCCACCGAATTTTCGCACGTTCCTTCTCTCTCTCTCCTCTGCCATGGATGACAACTTCGATCCCGCAGTTCCAGATCTTTCTTCTCTCTCTCGCAGTTCAGATCCATCGAAATACGTCCACAGCCGCCGCCTTTCTCCCCCTGTTGCTCCGCCATTCTCCCCTGCGCACCAATTCGCTCCAGTCGTTTAGAGGGTTATTGCTGGGTTGCAGGAGGAGTGGAGGGAGGTTACAATGCGTCGGGGAAGGGGGTGTCAGCGGCGGGGGAGGGGGGTCAATCGGGAGGGGGAGGGGTCGACGGGGAAAAGGGATGGGGTCGCGAGGGAAGGGGAGGGGAGGGGGTCGACGGGGAAAGGTGAGGCTCCGGGTGTGGTGGTGGTGAGGGGGAGGGAAGGGCTGGGGTGGGGCTAGGGTGGTTGGGGGTGGTAAGGGTTAGGATATTAAATTAGGGTTAGGGTATTACATTAGGGCTAGGTTAGAGTTTGATTTAGGTTAGTTAATTAAAATTAGAAGAGGACTAGGGCCTAATGACTAACGGAAGTCTAACACCGTTAGTCAAAAGGGCAAGTTGATGTATTTTTCGAATAGTGAGGGGTATATGGTGAATTTGAAAAGTTGAAAGGGTATACGGTGCAAAAAAAAATTTGTCAGGGGTATATGGTGAAAAAACCGAATTTTCAGCAACATATAACATCTTCAAAACCCTTTTAAACTTACTTTAACATAGTTATAAGAACACTCAATTTTCATAAACTATAACATAGTACTACAATTTCCAACTCTTAAAACATTAAAAATCCATACTTTGATACTTAAAACCCTAACTTAAACATATATATTAAATATGAAATTTAATAACTTTACTATACTAATTATATAATCTGAAATTTATATTTAAATCATATCAAAGTTAGAAACTTTAATTATTAAAACATCAAAAGAATACTTAAAACATAAAACATAAGCACTAAAATAATATAGAGGAGGAAGAGAGATAAACCAAGACGAGAGAGGAAGAACAAGACACAATCAAGAGGAGGAAGGAGCGCCGACGCTGCCTGCTGTCGGCGATGGTCTAATTAAAATAATAACAACCTAGCTAATTACAAGTTTGCTGAAAAATGACATACAAGTGAGTAATAATGACATGAAAGAGTTTTACAAATAATATGAAACGCATTTAATAAATGACATGACATAACTTCAAAATTATATGAGGTACACCACTAATGAAATGAAACAATAATATGTTACATAATTAGTGATGTTTTATAAAATAAATGATATCATTATTGTTTATATCATTTTTCACCATATGCATATCTTTTGTACTTTGTCTTATATTATTTACAACCCCAAATTAATGTATATCATTTTTCAAGAAATATATGTCATTTGGAAACTAATTTGTATCATTTTATCTAGGGGAACTAATTTGTTTGATTGATCCTTCAATCACCATGTATTTGCTCTCCCCGCATTGCAGAAGATCTCCTCCACACCATCCCTAGTCTTAGTACATCCATTTTTGTTGATTTAGAGGTTGCTTAGTCGAGTGACGAGTGTCGAATTCAGGTGTTTCGATCAAACGAATTCAGGCAAGCAAAGGAAAAATTCCTCCAAGCAATTGAATTAAATATGGTGGAGAGAGGGAAGATGAAGGCGTGGAGAAGGAGGAGAACGAGTGTGTGAGACCAGAGGAAAGAAAGACCAAATGTTTGGACGAAGGAAGTTTGGAAGATAGAAGTGGGTGTTATTTCACACGTGTGAACCTCTTTTACACAACCTATGGTGTAACATATTACACTCAAGACAGACTCCAATGAGAATGAGTAATAAAACTTTGGATTTGTGTATGTCTGGAGTATTGAACAAAAGGAGTTGGATGGTGCTAAGCCATGGTATTACGTGCGATCGTTTGATTTATGCGATTCTTTTTAAGCCATATCTTCTTATTGAAGGTTGTTTTTTGTTGGACAATCTTTCGTTTTCAAATTAATTAATAATTTAAGTAACTCTAATTGAATTTGTAGTGTTTGAATCATTATTGCCTCCAATGCATGACCTTCATTTATTTCGTAATATCATACTAGGTTGTTATTATTTATACTTTTAGACTTTGTGTAATTAGCTGTACTAATTACATATTTGTATGTTAGTCATGATGGCTAGTGCCTTACTGGTCCCGTGATGACTCATCTCTACCCTTGTATCGTTTGGCTAGTAATGATTATTTGTAGAGAATTTTCCATCCCATTTTAGCCATAAAACAAAGTTTTCATCTACGAAGATTCCTATTCCTTTATCCACCAATCATCATTGGCAAACAATCCTTATCCCAAGAGGTACAAGAGATACAATGATATTGACCAACTTTATACCAAAGGAAGCATTTGACTTCTTTCTAGAGATTATCTAGAATACTAATAGGACGTACGTCGGTCTGCATGGCATACAAAGAGTAGATATTTAGAACATATTTTATAAATGTACATCTAGCTGCCGCCATGTATTAGGAGTTTTGCTTGCCAACCGCTAGTCTTTCCTTAAAGTTATCAAGAAACTCAAAATAATATTATCCTTTTAAGTTTATATGGACTAATTTGGACTCATAAATAGTTACCAAACGGAAAAAGTGTTTAGGGTGAACTAACCATGCTTCCTTACATCAAAAGGGAATAGTCTCATTATTATTTGAAACATTTAAATCAATACAAGCCGGTCAACGATTCAAACAAGTATGTGGGAGATGACTTAATTAAATAGCTAGAAATTCAGAAATCATAGTATAATTAGCTAAAGTACGGTCTAATCTTTCTCGAATTAGGGCAACACCCTCTCTATTCCCTAAACATAGTCCACAATACAGATCGTTGCATTTGCCATGAAAACCCAAGTGTACAAGACAGGCAGAATGCAGATCGTTGCATTTGAGAAGGCTTGAAGTTACGGCGCCCTATCCTTTTTTTTTTGTTACAAATTTATATCAATCCCTTCCAAAACAACATGATAATCACATAATTCCACTAACCACCATTTTATTTATCCCAATATACTAGCTGATCAATTCATTGGATAACCATAAACATGTGGACCCCCTAATTTCTATTTCCTAGGGATATAAAAACCAGCCCCTTCTTCCCTCTCTCTACCACTTTTTCTCATCATTTCAATTTCTTTTATTTCTTTCTCTCTCCTCTTTCCACTCTTTCTCTCTTCTGCAACAACACCACCACTACATTTCATCAATCACAACCTCAAATTTCCGAATGTTAAACAACTCATTCAACCGCCATTAAAGCAATTCTTCAGCAGCTTCAACGCAGAGGTTCCATTTTTGACATCCAGAAGCTTCCTTTTTATTTTATTTTCCGTGTTTTCTTTTGCTTTTCTTGATATGTAATCGTGCAATTTTTTCCTAAATTAGCTCATATTTTTTTTGCTTTTTTCTCACTTTTTTTTGCAGAAAATGGAGATGCAAATGCAGCATTATGAAGTTTCTCAGCTCCTTCGTTCACTTCCTGAAAGTCTATATTGTTCTCCTTTTTACAACAACACAGTAATATATCTCTCTTTCTCTATTATGTATAGTTGAAATTTCAGTAACATTTGAGCTTAAAAACCTTCATTCAATCGTTTCTTGAGTTTCTTTATTACAGAGGTTAGGTTTTCATCTCTTGATTTTGCGTTAAACTTCGAAATCTTTGCTTGAGATCATCGTAAAAGCGAACTAAATAATCTATTTTCTCTTTTTTTTTGTGGCAGAAAATGGAGGTTAAAAAGCAGAGCATTGCAGAAAAACTACCAGAAAACATCAATCCATCTCCGATTAGCACAAAACAAAATCTCTCAAAAGCCAGCGTCGAAAACGCGCTGATCAAAGCGATAATCAGAGACGACAGAGCAAAACTCAGTGATTTAGCGAAACAAATAACTTCATCTTCCTCCTCCGACGAATCATCGCCGTTGGATCGCGCTACAATGTCGAAGCTCCTGCACCTTTGCTGTGAGTTTGACGCGGTAAACTCTGCAGAAGCTCTGCTCAATGGCGACATCATCGGCGGCAGCGTAGTGCCTCTTTTGAACGAGATAGACGCTAGCTCTGGCTTCGCACCGCTGCATACTGCGGCGGAAAACCACGCTATGCGCTGCATTGAGCTGCTGCTTCGGAAGCGAGCGCGGTCGGACCTCAAGACGAAGAGTACTGCACCAGCTGCCGCTGTTGCTGGCACTGGTAATGGTAATGGTAATGGTAATGGTAATAGCAACACTTACACTGCGTTGCATCTGCTGCCACTGGAATTGGCTCTGCGTAGCACCAGGTCTGTCCAAAAACTTTTGTACTATACTATCGCTTTTCCTGTTTTATATAGTACAAATTCAAAAAAGTTTTTTCTGTGTCCTTTTAAAAAAAGCGGTTTCTTTTTGTTTGCTATTGATTTTATCGATAAAACAAAGAATAAGGCAAAATTTCCCTTTATGGAATCCTCTGTTTCTACTTTATTGTTTCTTTTGCGTGTGTGCCTTTTTATATTTGGTTTTTTTTCTCTCTATTTTTGCCGTTTGAGGTGAATACTGAATAGTTTTGTATTTTTATATTGTAATGCAAGTGATTTTTGTCTGCAGCTGCAGATACTACGGTTTATTTACATTATGATATATTAATTTCTTTATGATTGCTATTGTATAAATATTTCTATTTATGGAAAGGTAGTGTTAAAGAGTAACTATCCGATTCCTTACCGTGTGCATCATTTTCTATTACACCTTTTTTGATGTTAAATGCAACTATGCTACTATGCTAGTGATTTCGTCTATAATTTAATAGCTTAAAGATTTTGTCATTTTTTTTCAATTTTAAGGATGAAGGTAGACTGGGAGCTAGATCAGCCGCTAGATGATTTGCTGCTGTGGCTCAGCGATAAGGTAAGGCAGCCTTGTGTTTGATTATGGAAATTGTTCCTTTATTGTGATTGTTAAAATGGAAAATATAAATAAATTTGATTTAAAGTTGTTAATGTTGGAATTATATGAAAATAAATAATTTACTCACAACAAGTTAAATAAATATGTTAGTATCTAATAAGTTAAGATTGTTAATTAATGAAAATTTTGGGAATGTGCAAAGTTAAATAATGTTTTGGTTAATTGGAATTGAAACCTTTGTAAATTGGTCATTGATCGTGTTTTAATTATCATTATCAAAATCTTGGAAATATATGAAAATAAAAGTGACGAGTAAATTAAAGTTGAAACATGCTCATTAAATATCGATTCAATAATAATTTTCAAAATCTTGGAAATATATAAATATAAATGCTATTAATTAAATTAGAGTTGATGCCTATGTAAATTATTTATTGGTTGTTTAATTATCATTATCAAAATCTTGGAAATATATGAAAATAAAGATGATGAGTAAATTAGAGTTGAAACATGTTCATTAACTATGAGTTCAATAATAATTTTCAAAATTTTGAAACTATATAAAAATAAATAGTTAGTAGTAAGAATTTGTTGGGACAATGAGTAATATATATACTTTTGGTTGTCTGTTCAATTAATACTAGTAATTTTTGGAACCATGCAGGATTTGGGGGCTATAAGAGTGTTGGCTGAAAAGACAAAGGATATAGGAGAGGTAGCATACACCATGGCAATACAAGGGCGAGTGGAAGCTCTGGCTGCACTACTGATGGTGGCAGCCGAAAGGGTAAATGGATCAGTGTTGGAGTTACGAACCAACACTGGTCTGGCCGTCGAGAAGACGACAGTGTATAGTTGTGTCATCAAAGAGGCGGTTTCGATATTCGTTGCAAGGCAGGGCAAGCATGGCATTGATAGTGGTGGAGCTGAAAGGAGGAAGATATTACTACGGGAGATGGAGTTGCTCCATTTCTTTGGGGCTTCTCCTTATAGGGGCTCAGTAGAAAAGAAGGCTACTTCTCCTCTTATACTTGCTTCTCAGGTGCGGTAACAAACCAAAATACTAATAAATGCTGCTTCAGTAGGTTGATCACTATGAATCACAGCCCATGAAGTTTTTTCTTGTTTTCAGTTTAACAAGTCATTATTATAATAATTTTGTCATTTCAACTTCTGTTAGATTCCCGGCTCATTATTCCATTCAAACATATCTACGGCTCATTTGGTAAGTGGTAATGAACGAAGATATCGGTAGTGAGCATTTAACTAGGAATTTGTATCTGAACTTATGAAATTTAACTGAAGTATTTGAGCCTTATGTCTATTAGAACTCATTGATACTATCCTGCAAATATTGATAGAGAAATAAAAAAGATAATACTAATTAGGATCTAATAGTAACAATAAATAAAGTTAGATATAATTATGGCTAATAACTAAAATTGTAGTAACTATTACCTGATTGTGTTTTCCTTATATTTTTATGATTGATATCAACAATAATAATTGATTAAGAATTATTGTTACTATATAACTAATAATAGTAATTGTAGTATTAATATTATTAATATATCTTATTGAAGCTTTTTAAAACATAATGAAATCATCTAAACTTGTTGGAACCAATGCATAAAAAAGGTCAAGGCACATTGAGGCGATAAGGATATTAGTGCGTCTCGGACCGCCTCATTGAAGTGAGGGGAAACAAAGAAAATTTTGCCCTTGGGTTGCACAATCTGCACATCAGTGCGCTTTTTATGAGTCTCAAACTCTCAATGCACCCTTTTGCGCCTTTTTGAAATCGTTTCGCTTAGCAACAAGAGGTGCTTGATCAGAAAAGCCTTGCGCCTCAAACACACTATTTTGTACCGTGGTTGAAACTTATCAAAGTCTATCTTAACTTATTTGAACTTATATGAACTTATATCAAAGTCAAAATAAATTGAAAAGAACGTTGTTGTATTGTTGTAAGAAGAGTCTAATTTTAAGATTCATGTAATGTTGTCCACATCAAATTTGGCTGTTTTTGCTTTTCGATTTTGATTTTTTCATGAACTTCCATTACCAAATTATACCACCTTCGTAGTGATAATGGAAGTAAAAGAACACACATGTTTGGCTATTGAGTTGCACTACCATCAACCTTATAATGAAACTTATCTTAAAAAATATTAACTCCTACTAAATGGGTCGTTCTTGTGTTTCAATTTAACTGTTTTGTGTTTTTTTTGTGTGTACTGAACTACTGGGGAGATCATCAGTCGGCAATCACATGTTTTGCATGGGTTTTGGGTATATGCATACTATGTGGTGTTTTTGCATATATAATTGTACCTAACCAAGGGTTTAAAATCTTCTAATTCTTTCCTTCTTTCATACAAAAGAAAAACAAAAAGAAAATGAGAAATCTAAAAGATCAAGGGTTCAACATACAATTTTTGTACATAATGTTTCCTTGGACTTCAAGAGATGCAGACTGTATATTACCCAGGACATAGAGGATGACCTTTAATCCAAAGAAAACAATCAATCAGAAAAAGATATGCAATTAGAACCCTAATCTAACAAACGTCAAAATTATACGTTGGTTTAGTTATCTCCTGTGACACAGTTGTTAATAATGAGACTGACCTTGATAGGCTTCACAGGTTATTTTTGTAGCCCTGCATACTTCTTTAATGGTGGTATTGCCATTGTCATCAGTGTTGTTCCTTAATTTCCTTGTTCTTTTTCTCCTGAATTGGCTAGGAATTAGTGATAAGAAGTTTGAAATTTCTGGGTTCTTATATATTTGTCTCTTCTTGCGGATCTATTCCCTTCTGAAGGCAGGAGATGAAGCTGTCCTGAAGCTGATTCTGCAGACAGGGATTGATCTGAGTGACACTGATGCCGAAGGTAACTCTGCGCTCCATTGGTCTCTTAAAGCATCAAAAGTATCATGCCCTGAGCATATCAGGTAAACATATAAATCTTCGACACTAGTAAATTTTCAGCTTTCTACAGAATGTGATTACTGATATATGCAAATTCGGATAACATCCAGAATTTTGGTGCTTCTTCTGGAGCATGGTGCTCGAGTGAGGCAAAAAGACAAGCTGGGATTAACTGCAGTTCACATAGCTGCTGCAAATGGAAATCTAGAAGCACTGAAGGTACATCAGAATTGATTGTTTTATTTTAAAATGTCCACTCTTCAAGTTTTTGATTGATGACTGTACTTTCTGTGGCTGCGGGTTGTTTTTACAGATCCTGCTAAATCATGAGCCTGACAGTGTCCATGTCACATCAGAATTGAAAGAAACTCCTTTATTTTATGCTGCAAAAAATGACTTCATAGAATGTGCTCAACTCCTACTGAGTTCTGGAGCAACCACAGATGTCTATAATTTGCGGTTAGCAATTCTATACTTGTGATTTACTCATTCCTTCTTTCTATTACATCCTTAATCATTTATATTGTTTCCTTATTGATTGATGGCTAGATGTTTAATTTAGCTTGCTTTTCTCTCTTTTACATTCAGTAGCTCATTTAGTTCCTGTTTTTCGATAAAATATTGCCAAAAGCTGCAACTAAACTACATGCTATTATCTTATGCTGGTTTTCCCTCTGTTTATTCATGAATGTCAGTCGAGAGAGACCTATGGACTTGGCAAAATCACAGGACATGCGCTCTGCTTTAAATCGGACCAGTATTATCATAAGTAAGTTTGGTCATGCTAACTTTACACTTCTAGGTGGCAGAAATTGAAGAAATATAACTTCTGAGCTTAGTTATCTTCAAGCTTGATTATTTGTTAACATCATTTCTTGTACTATTATACAGCCAATAGGGCATCCCAGCAGAAATACACTGCATGCATACACAATGACCAGGTGGTCTCAGAAACCTGTGTAGCGCTAAAGGAACAATGCTCTACTTCTGAGAGGTGAATAATTTGGCATGATCCAAGCAGCTTGTGTAGCCTTTTCGATTTTTTTAGTGTGTACTGAGCAACAAGAAATTTTGTTTCTTCATGTTTGTGGATCCCAGTGCTGACTCAAGCCCAGACAGTGATATTTGCAAATACTATGGATCCCCAACAGGATGTGCTAGAGGGTCCAAATGCTTTTACAGGCATGGTGAAGGGGAGCTCTGGAATTCAAAGTCGAGAGTTTCCCTTGTTCGTTCTACTGTTTTAGCAGAATACAAGCGGAAAATTTTTGTAGGAGGACTACCACCCAGTTTGGACTCCAGTAAGAAATTTTCTCGAAAGTGGAGGATAAAGCCTTCGCTTATCTATAATTTTAGCCAATTAACAATATTGCTCCCTTTGTTCAGAATTACTTGTCATGTTGATGGTATAACTTGCACTAGTTACATTATGATTATGAACCACAGCTATTACTCATTCTACCTTAATGCTCATCTTGTGAGGCAGATTCATTAGCTGGTGTTATGGAAGAGCAGTTTGGCCCAGTGGCAGATGCCAATGTTATACAGATGGAAACCGATGATCAATTAACTTCTCGGGGTTTTGGTTTTGTTACTTTCAAGGATGATAAATCTGTAGCTGCTGCTTTGGAGGCCCACTATACCAGCATCTGGGGAAAGAAAGCTGAGATCAAAAGTGCAGTTCTGAAACGGTCATGTAATCAAGAAGATCGTGGAGATGAACCCCAGCAAGAGACAGAGCAACAAGAGAGTAACCAGTCTCAACTACGAGGTCAAACTGAGCGGAGTTCCGCAGAAGACATGCCTAAGAAGATGTCTTGGGCTGATCGAGTAGGCCATGCACAACCAGATGACTCTGGGAAGGAGTGCAAGGCCCGCAGACCCCGATTTGCTGGCCAAGACACACCTAGATGGTTCATTACATTCAAGAAATGGCTTCCTCAATTCTTAAGAAAGCTGTCTAGGAATTCAGAAGGAGGATCCTATTATTCCCTGTCATCTTTGAAATCCGATTTCAAGACATTATTTGGGCTAGAGCTTGACCATGCCTCTCTTGGCTACTCCAAATTGAGTGATTTTGTCAAGTCTTATCCTGAATTATGTAGGGTAAAGATTGTCCACACAGGTGGTCAGGTTCCTAATCATATGATCCTCCTACCTAATGTGCCCCGACCCCCACCACTAGCTCTACCACGGAATAGGAAATCTGTGGCCCGCCCAACAACACCAGTCCATGTACACATTGATGATGCATCTGACTGTGGAAACATGGGCCTGTCCGAAAAAGAAGCAGAGAGTGATACTCATTCCGATAAGACTTCTGAGACATATCTTGATGCTACTGCTGCTGTGAATGAAGTTTATGGAAAACCGGCAAATCTTGATCTTAGGGCTATAGTTCCTACGACATATTCAAGATTTCTGCAGTTTCTCGAACCAGACACAGTGTTTCTTGCTCGAACATGGCTGGGAACTGGAGGCTTTAAGGTACCAGATCAAGAATGCAGGAGAAAACATTTGGTTTTGGAGGCTCTTGCCCGAAAGAGGAAGCAAGTGTTCTTCCTCAGGGGTCTCAACTTCTATGATGTACGATGCCTTTATTGTTCTCACAATTTATAGCACAACACATCCAACTTCTAGTGTCAACATCTTTACATTTGTTCTTTTATGAATCCAGGAGTATGCAGCTAGCGTCAAGCAAGGCAACTGCTTTGCTTGTGAGAAGAACAAGATGCTGTGGGCTAATTATCCATGCCAACATCTTCTGTGGTGCGGAGACTGCAAGGTTGTAGCTATGAGGATCGCTGCAGTTGGTTCTTCTACTCACAAGTGTGTTGTCTGTGACGAGGTGGTTGAAAAGATCGATTTGATACCATGGACAATAAGGCAGCACCAGAGCTATGAGGACATGGACTTCCCTCCAATTCATGCTGCCTCTCTGAGAAGGTTTGATATTAGAACCCTTGCTATAATTTGTTTCATCTTCGTATTTACTTCCTGCATCACTAATCTGGACCACCTAGCCTTCTCGTGTGACTGAGAGTTCAACATGAAACAAATACGCCACTTTGCCGCTAACAATGAACCTTCTGCATGTATTACCTTTATTATTCTTATTTCTGGTGCATATCTGGAGCCAGCAGCATAACATGGTTCTTTTTCCGAAACATTTGGACTGCACATCTAATTGCTCAGTTTCATTTTCCAACATTCTTGATCTCTTCTTGTCTTTCAATTGACTCATAGTTTTTGTTTGCTAAATTCCTCCTTATGATCCATACTCCGCATATCCCTTTCGGCCCGTTTGGTAGTTGGTCATAAATGGTGGTAATGGGAATGAATTTATGTGTAATTTGTAAAAAATATCATTGTCCATATTCCCGTGGTAATGCTAATTTATCCTAAAGTCTCCACTTTCCTTCTTGAATTTTCATTCCCATCCAATACCACCTACAATGAGTGGTAATGAAAATTGCTTCCCCTTGGAGATAAAAACACAAGTTTAAAGGTGAAATTGCTTGCCCATGGAGAAAAAATGTCTACCCATGGAGATTTTAAGGGTGTTTCCCTAATAAAATTACACTTAAAATTCATTCCTATTACCGCAATTTATTAACGACTACCAAACGGATCGTTTGCGCTTAATCATAGTATGTCTAATATAGTGGCGCCTTCTTGTTCTATGA
The DNA here is from genome assembly GCF_026745355.1 of Beta vulgaris subsp. vulgaris. NCBI lineage: Eukaryota > Viridiplantae > Streptophyta > Magnoliopsida > Caryophyllales > Amaranthaceae > Beta > Beta vulgaris. The sequence continues at coordinate 11,344,925 of NC_079203.1, forward strand.
TTTCAGTGTACCAAAAAAATGCAAAGCTGTTGTGAACTTTATATCTTCAGCTTCGTTTTTTGGGGACAATATTTTCCTTTTGATTATGCTTTTAGATTGAACCGTAAAACTGATTCATGTTCATTCTCTTGTTACATAGTCAAACACTCCGAGCTTGAGGAGGACGTCTGGTCGTTGGTTAAGCTACACAGACAGACATCACAACGGATTCTTCTTTTGGGTGCTAAATTGAAGCTTGCTTTACTTGCACAAATCCACAGTTTATTACGAAGGGTGCATGAGAAGCTTTTTTTTGGGGTGTTTCATATAGTTTTCATCTTCTCATACTTTTTGGTTTTGTAAAACAAGTAACTTTCCCTCCCAATTTGCTTTGAGTAATCTCTAAGTTTCTGACGCACTCCTTCATTTTGGTAAAGGGGAGATGTGTGGGGATTGAAGAAGTATAGCAGAAAAGAGCCTAGCTATATCTGGGGCATATAGGCACTTAATAGCAGCAAATATCCCTTGCTGGAGTTAGCAGTTGGTATTTGGTAAAAGATCTATAGAAATGTTGAACTTGAACATACTACCTTTATGAAATATCATTATAAATGAAGTAGTTAGTTGGCAACTTTTATAGCAAACAAAAGTATGACAAGTATATATGAGATTTGTATCAAAATATAGTCCCTGTTTTTATTTTAGGAGTCAAAATTTAATATTTTTTACTAAATATATTCATTAATGTATAAAAAACATACTAATGTGGGATCTTATTAGATTCGCTTCAATATGTACATCTATAATATCAACTTTTTATAATTTTTAATAATACAAAATATAAAATATCGCAAGTCAATAATACATGTTAAAGATTATACAAAAAGGATCATGAACTATATTTTGGAAGAGAGGGAGTACTGTAGAGTATATATTTAGGCTATTGTATATTCTTAGCTTACCATATTTGTTAGGGTTTCCTAAACTGTGTAATATATATATTGTGGCAATCATTAATGAGAAGATAACAACTTTACCCTAATTCTACATGGTATCGGAGCCTCTCTAAAATTTTTTTTTCTCTCTTCTCTCGGCTGTCATGGGGGACGACGCCAGTATTCCGTCGCCACCACCACCGCCTCAGCCCACCATTAACATTACCTCTCTGTTTTTCCTTGGCACCGGAGATCGCCCTGGAGACTTCATCACTCCAACTCGATTAACTCACGACAACTATGACGCGTGGGCCTCTGACATGACCGGTCCTTCTCCTCCATACACCACGGCAGACTGTACCACCATTCAAGCCATGCTGATTTCGTGGATTATGAACACAATTGACCCTGAGGTAAAATCTACACTATCTAAATTTCGTGATTAGTTAATGGCCCTCGCATTCATCAACTGAAATCTTCTCTTGCTCGTATTGAACAAAGCAAATCTATGTCTGTTTCCACGTATTATGGTAAACTTAATTGTTTGTGGGAAGAATTAAATATACATGAACCATTAATCACTTGTTCTTGTTGTCATGATTGTTCGGCTAATCTACTGCATTCTCAACGTCGGGATGCCCAACGTCTGCATGATTTTTTAATGGGCTTATACCCGGATTTTTATAGCCCTCTTCGTACCCATATTCTGTCCATGGATCCATTACCGTCCCTGGATCGCGCTTTTTAACTTGTGTCGCAGGATGAACGTGTTCGCCTTTCTCGGGTGGGTGCCACGGACAAACCACCTGATGTGGTGGGTTTCGCCGTGAATGCGGGTCGCGGCCGTGGTAAACCTGACCGGCCTTTATGTACTCATTGTCACAAAGTCGGTCATGATGTGACCAAGTGTTGGTCTTTGGTGCCGTGTTCTAAGTGCAAGAAGCACGGTCATGCTGTTGAAACTTGTTACGAGATTGTGGGCTATCCTGATAAATCGGACTCTAACAAAGGGGGTTCTCGGCCTCCTATGGGTCGCGGCCGTGGGTCGGTCAAGGCTAATGCCACTTCTTCTTCTTCTTTGAGTGTTGTGCCGTCTTCTGCCTCTCCTTCTCTCTTCACTCCTGATCAATGGAAGGCTCTTGCAGGTCTGTTCGGTAATTCTCCTCTTCCTGAGGATCGTCTGAATGGTATGTTTTCCTCTGATTCTTGGATTATTGATACTGGTGCCTCTCATCATGTTACTGGTGAAAAATCATGGTTGTTTGATTTAGTTGATATTCCTGCTTGTCCCGTGGGTCTTCCTAATGGTGATACTGTTATTGCTACTCAAACTGGTTCTGTTCGCCTTTCTGCTACTATTACTCTTCATCATGTGTTATATGTTCCCACCTTTAGCTGCCATTTACTTTCGGCTTCACAATTATCTCATGATATGAATTGCATTGTTCAATTTAACTCTTCTATGTGCGCTATACAGGACCATCTGAAGGAGCTGATTGGAACGGGACGTAGGCAGGATGGACTATACTATTTCTGTGGGAGCCCTGTCACTCAGCCTATTGCTATTCATGCCGTTTCTGCTGACTTGGAGTTGTGGCATAAACGGTTGGGTCATCCTTCTGAGCGTGTAGTGAAGTTGCTTCCTTTTCTGTGTGATCATAAGGGTAGTTTGAATAAAGCATGTGAAATCTGTTTTCGTGCTAAACATCATAGAGACAAATTTCCTTTAAGTGATAATAAGGCCAGTCGTGTATTTGAGAAAATTCATTGTGATTTATGGGGCCCTTATCGTCATCCCTCTTCTTGTGGTGCACGATATTTTTTGACTATTGTTGATGATTTTTCCCGTGCTGTTTGGGTTTATTTAATGGATGATAAAACTGAGGTGTTTCATATGTTCATGCTTTTTGTTGCTATGGTTGAGCGTCAATTTTCACAACATATTAATATAGTTCAAAGTGACAATGGCACTGAATTCAATTGTTTACTTGACTATTTTGCTGCTTCCGGTATTCTTTTTCAAACCTCTTGTGTTGCCACCCCTCAACAAAATGGGAGGGTGGAACGCAAACATCAACACATTCTCAATGTAGGGAGGGCCTTGCGTTTTCAGGCACACTTGCCTATCTATTTTTGGGGTGAGAGCATTCTTGCCGCTGCTCATCTTATCAATCGTACTCCCTCTCCTTTGCTTGACAATAAATCTCCCTTTGAAATTCTTCATCACTACACACCTGCTTATGATGCTCTTCGTGTCTTTGGTTGTCTTTGTTTTGCTTATAATCACAAAACTAAAGGGGATAAGTTTGCTAGTCGAAGTCGTAAATGCATGTTTGTTGGGTATCCTTTTGGGAAGAAGGGTTGGAAGTTATTTGATCTTGACACAAAGGAGTTTTTTGTGTCCCGTGATGTGAAATTTTTTGAAGAGGTTTTTCCCTTTCTTACTCCTAATGATGTTAATATTATTCCTCATGATCTTGTTTCTACTCCCTTGGATCCTACCCTCACTGACATTGATGAACTCTTTCTTATCTCCCCTCGTCACTCTTGCCTTTCACTCCTCCACAAATTGAGCCCACTCCGTCTTCTCCTCCAGCCCACTCGCCTCACTTGCCTTCTCCCACTTCTCGGCCTGCCTCCCCGTCTCCTTCTCATCCACAAAATAAGCCCAGCCCGTCTCCTTCACAAAATTCCACGCCTATTTCTCCTTCCAGCTCACCCGCGCCCTCATCTGGGCCTGGCCCACTGTCTCCCTCACCCGCTCTCTCCCATGAGCCTCCTGCTGGGCCTCCTTCCTCTCCCCAGCCCCTTGTCTCCTCGTCCGCTACTGATTCTCTCTCGGCCACACCCGAAATGGGTCGTGGTCATCGCACAAAAATTCCTTCCGTTAAACTGAAGGATTATGTGACTCACACAGTTGTAGCTAATGGTTCGTCTTCGCCTGCTTCGCCTCCAACTCCTTCTTCAGGTACTCCTTATCCTATAGCTCATTATGTTAATTGTTCAAGCTTTTCTGTGAATTATCGAAAGTTTCTTGCTGCTATTGTGTCTGGAACTGACCCTAGGTCTTTCAAGGAGGCTATGAAAGATTCAGGTTGGAAGGCGTCTATGCAGGACGAGATTAGTGCTTTGGAGTCCAATGGCACTTGGACTTTACAAGAATTGCCTCCTGGCAAGCGTGCTTTGGGCAGTCAGTGGGTGTATCGCACCAAGTATCTGTCTAATGGTCAGGTTGAGCGTTTGAAATCGCGCCTTGTTGTCTTGGGAAATCATCAGGAGGCTGGCATTGATTATACTGAGACCTTTGCTCCTGTTGCTAAAATGACTACTGTTCATGCTTTTCTTGCCATTTTTGCCTCTAAAAACTGGGAACTTCATCAAATGGATGTTCATAATGCTTTTCTTCATGGTGATCTGCATGAAGAGGTCTACATGAAACTTCCTCCTGGCTTCACTAGTTCGAATCCTAATCTTGTCTGTCGTGTGCGAAAATCTTTGTATGGCCTGAAGCAAGCTCCCCGCTGTTGGTTTGCTAAACTTGTTTCTGCATTGACGGATTATGGTTTTCTGCAATCCTATGCTGATTACTCTCTCTTCACTTATACTCATGGTTCGGTTCAGATCAATGTCCTGGTGTATGTTGACGATTTGATTATCTCTGGTAATGATTCCGCTGCTCTTTCTGCTTTCAAGGCTTATTTAAGTGATTGTTTCAAAATGAAGGACTTAGGTCCTCTGAAGTATTTTCTTGGGATTGAGGTGGCTCGTAGTTCTACTGGCTTGTTTCTGTGTCAACGAAAATACACCCTTGATATCATTTCTGAGGCCGGCCTATTAGGCGCGAAGCCTAGCAGCTTTCCCATTGAGACAAATCACAGGCTTGATCACGCCACTGGTCCTCCTTTGCCCGACGCTGCAGCCTATCGTCGGCTCGTTGGTCGCTTGATCTATTTGGCCGTTACACGGCCGGATCTCGCTTATTCTGTTCATGTTTTGTCTCAGTTTATGCAGGCTCCTCTTCAGGAGCATTGGGACGCTGCTTTGCGAGTCGTTCGTTATTTGAAGGGCTCTCCTGGTCAGGGCCTTCTGTTACGCTCTGACAGTGAGCTTTCTCTTCAGGGCTGGTGTGATTCTGATTGGGCTGCCTGCCCCCTTACTCGTCGCTCCCTGACTGGCTGGATCGTTTTCTTGGGTAATTCTCCTCTCTCTTGGAAGACCAAAAAGCAGCATACAGTCTCTCGCTCTTCTACGGAGGCAGAATATCGTTCTGTGGCAGCTATTACATGTGAGCTAAAATGGTTAAAAGGTTTGCTTTTGAGCTTGGGTGTTCATCATCCCAAGGCGATTCCTTTATTTTGTGATAATCAATATGCTCTCTACTTGGCACAAAATCCGGTGTTTCATGAACGCACCAAACACATTGAGGTGGATTGTCATTTTGTGCGGGATGCTATTCTCGACGGTTTGATTGCCCCTACGTATGTCTCTACCAAGGATCAGTTGGCTGACATTTTCACTAAAGCTCTTGGCAAGACACAGTTTGATTTCCTTTTGTCCAAGTTGGGCATTTTCGATCCCTCCCCTGCTCCAACTTGAGGGAGGGTGTAGAGTATATATTTAGGCTATTGTATATTCTTAGCTTACCATATTTGTTAGGGTTTCCTAAACTGTGTAATATATATATTGTGGCAATCATGAATGAGAAGATAACAACTTTACCCTAATTCTACAAGTACTCTTTTAGAGTTGCATTTGATCATCTTCTCACAACTCAGTTACTTGGAGATGAATATGCTGGAGGATGCTAAACTTACACCATGTACGTGGATGAACTGGATGCCCTTCAGCTCACCTTTAACAATAAATAAAAAAGAACATTTGATGGATCATGTTTCTCTGTGCTCACAGATGGGTGACAAGTGAAGTGAACAGAATTTTAAAGGAGTATTGTGCAAATGGAAGGATGCAAAATCTCATATAAAACTATGTTGTAATAATTTACTATAAGATAGGGAGTAAATTCCTGTACTAAAGTGGTTACTCATATACAGAAGAATTGATTCTGTTAGGCGACAAGATAAATTTTACCTGAAAATGATCCATTTTTTACTATAAAAAATTGACCTTTCAGGGGTAAAAGTGAGTTGATTGTACCATAATATTATTGGTTTAACACAAAATTTTAAGAACATTCAACTAGAATTATACAAAAATATGGGTAGCTTCTCAAGAAAACGTAGGTATAAAGTTTGTATTATTAAAAAATAATTTAAATATTGTATTATTTTAGGAAAATCGGTCAAAGTTTGTATTATTTTAGTTAAAATTTCCAAAACTTTATTGTTTAACTCTAGATGGTTAGAAAGAAAATTTTCATGTTGGGAGGAAATTGTAGGACCAAATAATTTTTCAAGTTGAAGAGTAAAAGCGAAAGGCATCTTAACTTCCCTTAACTTGTTGAGCACAATCATAATATGAAAAATCTAGTTATGAACAAGCATTAGTTGACAAATAATCTGACACAAACATAACTTGCATCGAAAACTACATTACCCTAACCCCATCCAACAGTCATGTTTAACCAATTTATCTCCAACCACACATAATGAGAAAACAAGAGGCTTTGTGTAAACTTATACTTTTTCTCCCTTTCTTGTTTTCTTTATTTTGCTTGTTAACCAAGGAAAGGTGCCATTACCACATAATAGTATTGAAAAGAGTAATATGTAATAAGGTTTAGTGAGAACCATTTTAGATAAGAATGTGAAAACATATTTGTATGAATAAGAAAATTATCATGTGATGTGTTAACAAAAGATGACATATTTACTAAAAGGGATTACTATTCCATTATTTTCATATAAGAACTATTCTTATTTATATATTGTATGGGTAGTAAAAAGTAATTATTGTAGTGGAGAGTGTTCTCAATCGGTTCACATCCTCCCTTCCCCATCTTTCTCTCTTGTCCTTTGCATTGAACTCTGTTGTGCTGAGTCATCTTATTGAAATGGTACCCAATTCAGATATTTTGAACCACAACCAACGAATCTAACAAACAATTGTGGACATATACTTTCTTTTCCACACTTTTGTGCGCCTCTATATGAAATTGCTTATACATTGAAATGGGTTAAACATTGTTTAATGTGAAATGATTCATTAAATAGTGTACTATTAAGATGAAAAAAAAATTAGCCATAATTTTTCGAAAATAAAACCAAAAGAAATTGAGTGAATAAAACTCTAAAATTGATGAAGAATTACCTGTCAGATAGAATTTGAAGAAGATGTAGCAAAATATTGGTAAATGCGAAAGGAAGAGCTTTAAATGAGGAATCAATAGGGTAAAGTGGGAGATTTGAATCAAACACAAACATTTGCAACACACGCGCAAGTTTTGGAGGGAATAATAAGGTCAATGCCGGAAACTTGACCATTTTAGCTGGAAATTTGGAAAAAAAGTATTGAAAATAAAAATTAAAATGCTTTAAGGTACTAACCCTAGCTCACTAAATTAGTGATATAAAAGGGATTACTTCTAAAATTTTCCAACATTATATAAGTTGATAAGTCTTATATTCATTGAAAATTCAAAGGTGATTACATTTAAAATATGACAACCGAAAATGTGGACCCAAAATACATGTGAGCCACAAGTTTGCAATTGCCCACTTTTTATTTCTTTTACTCAAAAACATTTGTAACATTTATAATACCTTAATTTGATTTATGAAAATCCCAAAAATACCAAAATTTAAAAAAAAGTACAAAAGAATTTCCAAAAATAATAATTTCGAGAATTTATTTTTCCAGAAAATTTTATATAATTTTTTTTTGGAGGGGGGGGGGGGAGATTTTCTCTCTCTTATTCCTTCGACTTCCTGCGGTTTATCTTTCCCAGTTGCTCATTCTTCTATTCCCTATGGAAGGTTTCTCTTAGCTTTGCACCGCTCATGATGACTGCTGCTCAGCCGGGGATAATGACTGATGCTCGACCGGCGATGATGACTGATTTTCATGAAAGTAGATTTCTCTATGTCATTTTTCTAATTTGCCCTTACCCTATTGTGATTCCCTTGTCATATCCTCATGTGCCCCAATCAAGCCAGTCCTCCACTACTCTAGGGTTTGTGCACCTCATATTTTAGATTGTAGCTCGAGATATGTTATCGACGACAAACTGATTTAGTCTCTGTAATACTCCGTATTTTGAGAATTAATTCGTATTAATTAAGAAAATATAAAGAAGTTAATAAAAAGGATTTAGTATTATTTACAAGAATAATAAGATTATAATATTAATAATCCGAGTCGGTTGGGTTAATTTCGGATTTATAAAGGTTAAACCGAGTTCACCCGATCTAAGGTTACCACTTTTAGAAGGCTATAAAAAGGGAAATAAGAGGAGGAAGTTGAGAAACCCTAAATTTCTTTCTCTCATCCCTCAGCCGTCATTCATCTTTTCCTCTCTCTCTTCTCTCGTTGTTCTTCCTTCCTCTCGCTGTTCTTCCTTTCTCTTGCTGCTCTTCCTCCCTCAGTCTCTCTCTCTCTCTCTCGCGTCGCCTCACGCTTCACCTTCGACAGTTCGAGGGTGCGTGGCGAGTGCGAGGTTGGCAGAGCGTCGCTGTGGTGCGAAGCGCTGCGGGGTTCGAGGCCTGAGCGACGAGCGAGCAGAACGCGAGGTCGAGACGAGCGGCGAGCGAGTGTGGGAGTGAGGGCAGGACGCGGCTTCGAAGCGCACGACGAGGGTGCGCGAGACAAGCGAGCTGGGCACTGTGCGAAAGGCGCGCGACGAGGGAGCCCGTGAGTGTTCGAGGAACGTGCGAGGCTTGCTGCTGCTGCGCGAGGCTGCTGTTGCTGTTGCGCGAGGTTGTTGTTGCTGCTGTGCGAGTTGTGCGACGAAGCTCGAAGCGTGTGCGAGGCTGCTGCTGTGCGAATCAAGGGCTGGTTCGAGCGTAGTCGTGCGGCTGCTGTGGTAGAGCGTGGGGTTGTGTGTCGTTGACGGAAATCGGTCGCCGGAACTTGATTTCCGGCGAGCTTAACGGTATAAAACATTTTATATATTGAATATATTATATTAAGTTTAATTATAATTTATGTTTTCATAATTATGTTAAATTATAATTAGTTAATTAATAATTCAAGTTAATGAGTTTATTTTACTGATCTGAGTATAATTGCGGATCTGACTTTCGGACATAATACTGGATTGGACCTAAGAGTTTTGGACATAAGATTTGGACATAAAACATGGTTGGACTTATAATTTAACTGGTTTGGTAAAGATAGTGGACTAATGACACTAACTAATATTAGTATGTTCACTAGCTTGACTCTAAAAGACGTTAAACTCTTTATAATAAGAAAAGTAACGAAAATTCTTAAACAAGGGGTTTATTTATCGTTTACTTCGAATTATTAAACCGTATAGTCTTAGTTACGTAGTAGTTGTTAATATTACCAACGACGTAGCACTAAAGCTTTTATTTAACGGTTTAGGTCCCAATTTCATAAGCGGAACGTTCGATTAAGACAGCGAAAATTCTCCGTTACAAGGTACGTACGCGTACCAGTTTAATCCCAAGTATTAGTATCATGATTAGGTTGCAATCTATGTTATTGGAACCTAGAAGCATGATAGGGAACGTTTGATTGATTGAGATTGTCTGGTTAGACATTTGTAATTGAAATCGATATGTTGCATTGGAATGCGTAATTCTATCGTAGTATAAACAAGAGCATTTTTAATCTATCCATAGTGTAACAAGGTTGTTACAAGAGATATGATTTGAGCATTGTAACTAAGAGGACAGGTAAATGATTCTATGTATCCATAGTGTAACAAGAGTGTTACAAGAGATACGATTTGAGCATTTTAATGAAGAGAACAGGTAAATGATTCTATGTATCCATAGTGTAACAAGAGTGTTACAAGAGATACGATTTGAGCATTGTAACTAAGAGACAGGTAAATGACTATATGTGGTTATGAAATGAATGGTTAATATTAAAATGAATTATGGCAATATCTTGTAGCTGGACTCCCTACAAGTGATGAACAATGGGGGGAGTGTGGGACTTGTCCTACGCTCCTACGCAGGCCTACTGTGACGACAGTAGTGTCCTTATATTTTTGACACTCAAGTAGGCGGAAGGTTCCGTTCGATCTTGGGGGTATGCATACTAAGGTGATGGGTGTGAGACGGAACAAAACCGTATTTGCATTTCATCTAACAGACCTAGTGTCTGTTAAGGATTCAGTAGCCCGTATGATTCTAGTAAGATGACGGTGCCCGTTCGATGCCAATTAAAGATTAAAGATTAAAGGTTAAAGGATGTAACATAGTGTAGCATCATGCTTAAGATTGTTCATGTGTGCATCATTTATGTTTACATGTATTCAATGGTTCATTACGTACTCAGCATAGCTGATTGTGTGTTATTATGTGTTTGATGAACTGCGATGAACCATTGATGCTACAATGGGGAGCAGACTAGGTGTGCTGGTGCTGCTGCATAATCTCGAGCATACGGGGACTAGGCTTGGGTATTTACATTTAAAGCATTTTGAAATAAGTATTATTGGTTTTTCTAAGACTTATATATGGTTTGTGGTTTGTGGTTTGAATGAAAGGGGTCATTGATGATTCCCGAGTTGTATTTATATTTTAATTCCGCTGCATTTTAGTTTTCAAGTTAATGTTTTAAGTTATCGTTAACTCTTATTATGCCTTGCGTTCCATCGCGGCGGTAACGCCCCCGAGGTCGACGCGACGCAGCAGTGGTAGGCGCGTGTGGATTTTGGGGGTGTTACAGTCTCATAGATATCAAATTTCTCCGAAAGAAAGAAAGAGAACTTTCCAAACATGACCCAAACTAATTTATATCATGCCAAATATTTTAGGTCAAGATCCAACATTTAGTACTTGGTCAATTTCTTGGATATGCCTCGCCGGTGAGAGTGATGAGGACCGAAGTCATTGATTGAACTCTAAATGTAATTGTAATGATAACAATTAAATAATAAATACTAATATATTAACAATAATATTATTTTATATCGTTATAGGAAGTACTTCCTCTTTATTTTTTATCTTTCTCACTTAGAATCTTGACACTATTCACAATTAGAGAAAATCTTTAGATTTTCTCAATATATAAGAAAAAATATAGTCATGTGGGGTTCTTGTTGATTCGTCTCAATGAGAACTTTATTAATATTCAATTATATAATTTTTACTAATATGTAATGAAAGATATTTAATGTAGAATATGTGCATTGGCAAACGTGCAAAATCAAAGTAGGAAAGATAAAAAAAAAATACAGATAAAGTATTTGTCTAACTATTAATGACAATATTTTAGGATATGAACTGAAGTACTTTAGGACATGTCATAAGTATTTTCAAGTAATTATAAAAAGTATTTTTGATTTTTACAAAACTTGGGGTGTTATTATGTTAAGATCCCTTGACTTTCATTTATATCAGTAATCATATTTATAATGTGATACTCCATTTGTTTCAAAATATAAGGCATTCACATTTTGATCGTAAATATCTCTCAAATACGATAAATAAAAATTACAAAAATTATACCGTTGGATTCGTCTTCAAAAATACTATAATAATATTATTTTTTAAAATTTTCTATCAACATAAATTTAGAGTAATTAATGGTTAAAGTTGGACCTCAAACATCGCGCGTGCCTTATATTGTGAAACGGAGGGAGTACATCTTATATTCATTTGCCATACAAAACTACATTTCATCATCATTTATCACAATTTCACAATCTACAACATTTACATGAAGGATTGAAGGTGACAAAAGGTATTGGGGTGTTTGGCAATTAGAGTTTTGGAGCAAAAAGAGAGGTTTGGACCACTTTTAGAGTTTTGACTAGTCAAAAACTCTAAAATGGGTGTTTGGTAAAAGAGAGTTTTAGAGAGGGTTTTTGGAATGAAAACTCTCAAAATGAAAAAGCTCGAGCTTTTTCTTTAGAGGATTAGGTAGAAATATGTTTGATGACTTTTTTACCCCTAATAAGAATACTACACATATGTATTAAAATGTCTATAAATGTCATTTTACACAAACAAATGGCAATAAGCTTTTAGTAATCAGTTAATTTTTACCAAACACATTTATAAAAAAAGTTGTCAAATCAGCAGTCAAATCTGCTAAACAAAAAGTTAAAACTCTAACAGCAAACTCTAAATTCTAACAGCTAAACTCTAAACTCTATTTGCCAAACAGGGCCATTAACTTTTTACTTCTATACTAATATAACAATCTAAAATGAACATGAACACAAATATGAACCAGACATTTTCCCAGTGGATGCCTCGTACCACCACCTGACCACTGTACCAATATAAGACCACGTCGCTGCTCCTTACTCACTTTCTCAACTCTGACGATAAACAAAAATCTGCGAAGCAAATGCAGGTGCTACCAGTACCAGTTTCTGCTTGTTGCACCACCATTTGCTGCGCTTCCAACACCTCCAATGTCAATGTCTCCAACAAATCCCTAGGTCGCAGAGACCTCTTCTTCGATGGCTTTGCCTCCATTTATTCCCACACTTCTCCTTCCCAAAGGTTTAATTTTTTTTTTCTTTTTAATGTTTTCATGTCGGTTGTTCGGGTTTTTTGAATACTTTATAATTTGCATATGTTTCTATTTTGTTTTAAAGCAGAATTGATGATTGTGGAAGTGATAATTTAGCTGATGATGTTCTCCAGTCAAATTTTGCTTTCAGTTCTAGGCGAGAATTGCTTCGGAATTTTGGGGTTCTTTCTTGTTATTTTGTTTCGAATTATCTACCAGGTGCGTAATTTTATGTTTTGATTTGGTAATGTAAATAATCTGAGAGACTAGTTTAACTTTGACACTAGTTGTGCATTATATAAATTCTGAAATGCAGTCATACAATATAATGATAACACATTAATCTTGTTGATGAAACTATGTTGTTTCATGGTTTTGGTTGGTTTGGACTTTGATCCTGGTTGAATTTATCGGGTCGTATGGAGATCGAGAATCGTGTTTATTTTAACTGCATTGCACCCCATTGTTGTACCATGTGTTGGATAAAACTGAGTACCAAGTAAATATTGTGGTGCACAGGCTTCCTGCAAATCCTTTGGCTTTGGAAGTCAATTAAAATTTGGAGAAGCTTTTTTCTTTCATCATTTTAACATGGATATTGTTTTAAGGAAATAGTGGATTATGACAGTTGATATTTTGGCATGTGCTTATATAGTTATATCTGACGAGAATTGTTTAAAAGGAGAATTTATGAAATAATTGTTCTCCTAAGGTTCAAAATTTGGATAAATCTTGGTTACTGTGGGAATTAAGGTTGTGTTAATCCTGACGAGTAAACATCCTCATCCTTATCTGTCTGGCACATGCTTCATGGTATGTATATGAATTCCTTACTGTATATCATACTGGGGGGAGGGAAGTTTACGTGGTGCAAAAAGCAGGATCTTCCGGAAAAATTCTGCTCAAGTTGGACAGGGTCTGAGGGTCATGAGTAAAGGGGATTTTATTTGAGAAACCTATTCAACATTCTATTGATTACTTGCTACGTGGTATGACTGATCATGCTCTCGCCTTAGTCATTATTATCAAGCATCAGTACTTGTAACCTAACTATTGTTGGTTGATTAACTGTTGGGTCAAGGATTTAAAATTCTTCAACTAGTGCCTGATGTTCGAAATTGGAGGAACTTGGAAGAATGCAAAACCTGTAGGGTGGTCCAGCAGCTGTAATTGTTAATTGGACAATTGCATATACATGCGTATAGTGGCACTGGAGACTGGGTTAAAGTCTTAGAGACACTCAGAACAAACACTATCATATCTAAGCTGAGCTATCTTCTGAAATTCCATAAAGCCTGGTCTATACTGAAGAGAAGGAGATTTTTGAGGAGCAAATTACAAACAAATAACAAATTGCATTGAGAACATTCTTGGTGAGGATACTCATTATTCCCATGCCAAAGAGTAGCAAACACTGAAACATAATAACCATCAAAACGCATTGCTGAGAGATCTTGCATACTGTTGAGCAGTTCATTGAATCTACAGCTGTTATTTGGTGGCCAATTATAAGGCTATTAATCCAATATAAGAGGAAACTGTCTCAATTTATTACAGATACGTTTGCACATAACCTTGTGTTCTCACTGTCTCACCTGTAAACAAACAAGAGCTTATGGACACACACGTGCGCGCATGCGAACACACACACACATTATATGCATGCATACCTTCATCTAAAAGCTTCTGTGAATTGTGATGCCTGAATATGTTGTTTGTTGCAAGGTTTGGTTGCTGCTTTATGATTATTGCTTACTGACCCTTCTATCTACCTTTACTGCATATGGTTTTCAGCTTATGCACTTGGGGATCCATCCGTGACAATTGAAGAAGTAACGCCCCCAGTTTTTCCTTCTGGGCCTCTTTTGTCTTCTGAGGTTAGTTTTTCATGGTCGCATAACTACCTTTACTCTAATGTGAATATATTCTAAGTGGTGACTTTTACACTTGATTCGCTGAATGTTCATGGCAGGTGAATTGATATCTATGTACTTGACAGGAAAGAGTTGTTCGGCTATTTGAGAAGAACACATACTCTGTGGTGAACATCTTTGATGTAACATTGCGTCCTCAACTTAGTACTTCAGGGGTGGTTGAGGTAATTCTTACTTGTGAAGATCAGTACTGCTCATGATCCTCTGATAAATTCCATCATGTGGATGTGATTAGTTACTGATGCTTGATGCCTGATCCGCTGCTTGATCAGCTCTCTGCTTTGTCAACTATAATAGACCTTGAGTCATGACTCCTAGTGTTACTGTTGTAACATGGTTAAAGGTGTTTAACAGGTTCCTGAAGGAAATGGTTCTGGAGTAGTCTGGGATGGACAGGGCCACATTGTCACAAATTACCATGGTAAGGTTTAAGAAATTTTTAAACAGATATTTAGGCATGAATGTCGCCTGGCAAGTTTCAGCTTTCTATCTAATATCTCAGAAAATTAAATCGATGCCGTAATTTTTGTACATGACATGTTCAAAAAATTAACTTCTTTTATTCTTTGAGGATCTTGTTCTGTATCCAAAGAAGTTACTTTTATGTTAGTAATGAGGACCCTTCACATGTTTAAAAAAGAGTGCAGATTTCTGCTGACACAAGGCACGAGATTCTCTTTACCACTATAACTTAAGCAATAGAGTAAAATTTTTGGAGAAGTAAAAACAAACTTGGTGCACGGGGCTCTTATATTTCTATCACGTTGTATGGTAAGGGATGACACAGCCAAGTTGGCAGGAGATTTCTCTTCATGAATTGAAGAATAAAGTACGAGTTGATACAAGATTTTTGGTTGCTTTTTCACGCTGGTCTTCATCTTACGCAGTTGCAATTTAGAATTGTTCCCTGTTTTCTGCTTCTGTTTAGTAAGAATTTTCTTGATGTTCTATGTTGCAGAATATGCAGATAACTGTCCTTTGTTGATGGAGTAATATTCAATATTATGATAGCTTTTGAGCTTTAGCTGTGAGTACTAATATAGTTTCCCATAAAAATGTGGAAAGCTGATTTCTACAGCTTTAATCTTTGTATTTTGCTTGTCAACTATAATCATGTTTTGTGTGTATAGGAATTTGTCCCTTATTGGAAATTTATATGATAATAAGTTTAAAACATAGACTTTGGTAAGGAGAGTGTTGGGTGGCAGGCCATGGTGTCAAAACAAGGCCGCATCGTATCATATCGCCCGTGTCGTAAAGGTTTTCAAATCTACCGAACCGATATTACCCACATTGTAAAGGTGTAAAAAACCCGCATTTTAGGCGGGATTTAGGGATATTTCATGGTTAAAGCCGATGCGGTACAACAACCGCATCATCCCCGTTCCCGCATCACCGTGACCGTTACTGCAACCGTGACCAAAACCATATTTTCAAACTATGTGGCAGGCTGTTTCACTGGTCTAACCTCTTTTCTGTCAAGCTTAGCAGATTTCTTCCTACCACTTGCAATGGTTGGACTGTGCTTGTAGAGGTTATTCCTTTCGATTTTAATTATCAAATTATATGCTTTGACAGCTGACTTTTCTTCCCTGGGCACTTGGTTTCCCTTCAAGTTAATTCTGTTGTGTTCAATAACCCAAAAAAGGGGAGAAAATTATTGAAACAAAAAAAGGAAAGTACATTTGCATGGGATTTCTTCTGCATGTCACCTTCTGAGCTTTCCCAAACCCATCTCTACTGAAGGAAACAAATACGAGTTAAAAAGAAATTATAAATGAAAGAAAGCGAATAACACTTACTTTTTGGTGGTGGTGGTGCCCAGTGATTGGTAACTCACTTTCAAGAAAGCTTAGCCCCGGGCAACTTGTTGCGCGCGTAAACATCTTAGCTTCAGACGGGTAAGATTAATACCCTCCTTTACTATAAAAACCAACTTATATTTTTGACAGTGTCTTTTGACATAAAGAAGAATGATGTTTTGAAATATTTAATTTCCAAACTTTGTTCTTTTTTGTAAACTGTGTATGGTCTTTTTTCAGTGTTCAAAAGAGTTTTGAGGGTACATTAGTTGGAGCTGATCGTGCAAAGGATCTTGCTGTCTTGAAGGTTACTCTTTTCATATCTTACTTTCTTGTAATCGATTGCTTCACGAAATACTAACATCTTATTTTACGTTTCTTGCCCAATTTATTTTGTGATTGCATTATTTGTAGTTATCAGTGATGGTATACTTTTTTGTAAAAGGATAAGATCATATGAGAAAGTATCTTACGTGAGAAGTGAAAAGGACTTAGAGACACAACATTTCATCATGATGGTATACTTCATATGTAAAATAGAGGTTGTTTCTTTTGCATAAGTCCTGAAAATCTCTTTTATTTGAAAACTCAGTGGTTTTTTGTTTTGTTGCGAATTTTTAGATATTGTCAGTTAAAAGAAGTATATTTGTCACACACAAGTGTTTGGTGGTTTATTCATCAAACCCATGTAGAGATGCTCTAGGTCAATCCGTTAGGCATCTATATATGTGTGCCTTATAGCAAGTCCCCCCTTTTATGTAATGATCGGGAAGTGAAGATTGTCTCAGTAGTGGTTCTTAGTTGCAAGGTGTATAGGGGGGTTTGAAGAAAAGACAAGATCGATCAAAGGGGATAGGAAGCTCATAGATGAGTGATTGTTCTTTATATCTATAGCCATCAGCAATCAGTCCGATGGCAATGTTTGCGGACAGCAAGAGGGCGGGGGGCGAGGCCTGGGTTTTAGATTGGAGAAAGTAGGATTAGGTCATTAGGTGGGCTGAGGTGCTCCTATCCCTGAAGAGGATATGTGCCATCATATTAAATATCCGAGGTTTAAGATTATAAGATGAAAGATAATCCAAGCCAACCAAGCACAAGGGAGCCATGGACTTCCGTGCTTGATAACACGCGCATGTCATGCTTTTCTTAGCACACCGAGTCTGATGTTTTCTTTGCGGGTAGTGTTTTTTAGGATCCTTGGTTAATATAATTTCTAATGGCCATATCTCCATGTCTAGCCAAATTGTGATTCTCTTTGGAATGCACTTGCTTTAAAGTATGTGCTTAATACGCTTCATATCCTTGGCAAAATTTCTAATGGCCATGTCTCCATTTATAGCCAAATCGTAAACTTCGCTCAATGGAAGGCTCTTAACTAGATATTTGATCTCTAAGTGGAACCTCCTTTAAGATATGTGCACAGAAGAATTTATATTTTTCAATGGCGAGGCTTGTGTGTCTAGATGTGGGAACTTTAGTCTTTGTTCAAATTAAAAATCTTTTATTCCAAATAGTTATCTCTTAAGTATCTCTAAGGCACCCTCATTTCTTTGCCTTCTTTCATTTTGAAAGAGTCTTTGCCAATAATCCCTTTTAGAAGAACCCTAGTCAAACAAGCTCTTCATTCCCTTGATGCAAGATGATGCATAATTGTTGAAGTTAGGTAAAGATCGTGCATTACTTTTAAACATAATTATTTCGATTAGCAACTACAAGGTACATAGAACAAAAACAATATTAGCATCATTACTACAGTTGCAAGAGTACGTATAGGAGAATAAGGACACAAAAATCTTCTCTTTAGGCGAGACCTCAAATCACGTAGGATGATACAAAGCTTCGTGTATGAGTTGGTGTGAGTTTCTTTCTTTAGGCTGTATATTCCATACTCTAAACAAAACTCATTAAGGCTCTCATGAGGACAATGCTATTATTCTAGGTACAGTTTCATTGCACTCATGATTTAAGCTCCATCATTCTGTATTAGCTTCCCATTGTTCAAGATCATGTTACCACTTTATAATGTCCCAAGCTTAGCCACAATCATCGCGTATTTTTCTGTAACAAATACTTCTTCCATTTCATATACTTGCAACCAAGTTGTTTAATAGGCAAGTTTAGGAGGACGGTAGACAAGGTAAATGAACAACAAAGTAAATAATTTTACACCACTAACTAGGGTTGGCAATAGGTCGGAGATGCGGGTGGCTACACCATCCATCACCCGCCAAATATTTGCAGCGAATTATGCTACACCTCCCATTAAGGTGACGTATGCGAGAAGGAAGGCAAGGAATGCCAGCAAGGATAACTTCTAGAAAGGGGTAGCTGGGTCTAGAAGGGGGTAGCATGGTCCTTTTACTGTTTTTGTCTGTTAGTCCATGAATATCTAGCCTTGATTATTCTATAGTGGAGAATGGTAGTGAGTGGGAGAATAAATAGGAGCTGAGGTCATTTGGTAAAGCTATCCAGAAAAGTAGAAAGAGAAAGTCCTCAGGAGAGACTCAACCTCTCGAAAGTTTGGCATTTGTATTGGCTGTGTTCTGGTCATTTTAATACAAATCTATCCTTATCCCTGTTTGTGTGCATTTTTCAGTCTTTTTTAGTTGATTCATAGCAGTTTTGGTATCAGAGCCGGTCGAATCCTCATCGTCGTCCGTACCACCTACCAAAAAAGAAAAAAGAGAGAAGAAGGGAATCCACCATGGTAGGACCTCGGAGCAATACCCAACAAATTGAACAGCTAGAGCAGCACTTCTCCGCGTTTCGCTCGGAGAATAACCACAAAATGGACCAGCTTGACCACCAACTTTCGAGTTTTCAGGCTGGGTTGCCGGAGGAAATTGCGCGGGCTGTCAGTCGAGTGACTGAACCGTTGCAACTCTCCCTCACTCGTCTAGTGGGAAGAATCGATCGATCCCGGGAGACCCAGGAGGGAATGATTGCTCAAATCAGGGCCGACCTCACCAAATTTCAAGAGGAGGTGAGGGAGAAACACCCTAATTGACCACCGTAGAGGGATGCTGAGTTCGTGGTTAACTCCCCCAGCAAGAGAGATGGGGTTCCGAAATGACGAGATGGGTGATAGGAGGGAAGAGGACATCCATGGACAGGGGAATAGAGGCGGTGGAGGGTGGCGATTTAAGAGGCTGGACTTGCCGGTCTTTGAGGGTCCGAACCCGGATGGTTGGATCTTAAGAGCGGAGAGATTTTTTAAGTTCTATGGGCTGAATGAGGACGAGAAGCTTGAGGCGGCCGTTGTGGCCTTGGACGGAGACGCATTGTTCTAGTTTCAGTGGGAGAACCGGCGACACCTGATACGACGGTGGGAGGAGCTGAAGGGACTGCTCCTACGGCCCTTCACCGGAACACTCCACGAGCAGTGGTTGGTTCATGAGCAGAAAAACGATGAAGGGGTGGTGGAATATCGCTGGCGTTTCATCGAGCTCCTAGCTCCCTTGGAAGATGTGCCGGAGGAAATAGCCAAGGGCCACTTCATCAATGGCCTCAAGGAAACATTAAGGCTGAGGTCAGGGTCTTGGGCCCAGCCACTTTGGACCAAGCCATGGACTTAGCTCTTAAGTTGGAGCATAAACTCCAGCAAGGAGAGGCCCAAACCCGACAACCCAAAACCTTTTCCATATACAATACCCAACTCAACAAGGCCCAACCTACAAAATATACCACCCCATCCCAAACCTACAACCCCACAAAGAATACCAGCTGAATCCCTTACCACCCCCCCGAATACCCACAATCCATCCAAAGGCTTAACATCCAACTCTCTTCAATCCACAGGTTCTTATACCCCTCCCCCTAAACCCACATACTCAAATACCCGATCCACTGGCGAAGTTAGGAGGTTAAGTGACCCAGAGCATCGGATGAGAATGGAGAAAAGGCTCTGTTTTAAATGCGACGAGAAGTGGGCCCTAGGCCACCGGTGCAGACGCAGTGAAGTGAGTGTGCTGCTAGCCCAAGAGGAGGAAGGGGAGGAGGAGAGTGCCCAAGAGGATGATGACGTATCTTCCCCCGACGAACCGATTCACATTGAGATGTCCCTCAACTCAGTCATGGGGATGAGTAACCCGAAAACAATGAAACTCCAAGGGAAGGTGCACGGCGAAACGGTGGTTGTCATGATTGATCCCGGGGCCACCCACAATTTCATCTCATCCCCGGTGGTAACTGTTAAAGTTATTTTAAGCTTATCCTAAAATAAGGAAAATTAAGTTTAGTTTTATTGGTAATAAAAGATTGTAGCCTTGATTATAGGTTTACCATTTACCTATTCATAGTTTTTTTTTTGGTGGAAACCTATTCATAGTTAAGCATGTTAATATATAATATGTTGTAACTTATGTAAAGTAGATGTAAGATATAAAGAAAATAAGTTATTCTCCTCTTCCACATTATATTATTTTATCAAATTTTGTATCAGTGGTATCAGAGCCAAGTTATTTTTAAAGAGAGAGAGAAAGTGTTATCAAACACAATATTATTCAATGGCTTCTGAAACGAATTCCAGTTTTGTCCAAGCCGCAATCCCTCGCTTTGATGGTCATTATGATCATTGGAGTATGTTAATGGAAAATTTTTTGCGCTCAAAAGAATTTTGGGAGGTTATAGAATCTGGCGTTCCGAAACCAGTAGAAGGCACTACTTTTTCAGACGCTGAGAAAAAGGAACTTGAAACTAAAAAGCTTTTAGATTTAAAAGCAAAAAATTTCCTATTTCAAGCTATTGATCGATCTATCCTAGAGACTATTCTTTGTAAAGATACGCCAAAGGATATTTGGGATTCGATGAAAAAGAAATATCAAGGCTCTGTGAGGGTGAAGCGAGCACAGCTTCAAACCTTGAAAAGTAATTTCGATACATTGGAAATGAAGGAGAACGAATCTATTACAAGCTACTTTGCTCGTACAATGGAAATATGCAACAAGATGCGATTCCATGGAGAAATTATGACAGATACGACTATTGTAGAAAAGATATTACGAACATTGACAAAAGACTTTAATTATGTAGTATGTTCAATTGAGGAATCAAAAGACATTGACGCTCTCTCAATTGATGAGTTGCAAAGCTCATTATTAGTGCACGAACAAAAGATGAACAAAAGTTCACCTAAAGAAGATCAAGCGCTAAAGGCTTTTACCAATACCCAATTTAATAATTTCAGAGGAAGGGGTGGAGGAAGAGGTAGAGGTCGAGGAAGAGGAAGAGGAGATCGTGGATATAAAGATGATGGTAGGAATTACAAAACAAGTAATGACCATTATCAGAATAGAGGTAAAAATCAAAATTTAGAAAAGTCAACGATTGAATGTTATAGGTGTCATAAATTTGGTCATTATGCTTCTGAATGTTACACGAAGTTACCCACAAATAATAGGGAAAAAGGAGAAAGTTCAAATTTTGCTGAAAATAAAGAAGTGGAAACATTGTTGATGGCCACTCAAGATAACATAGATGCAGACATCAACATTTGGTACGTGGATACAGGTTGTAGTAACCACATGAGCGGATGTAAGTCATCTTTTTCACATTTAAATGAAGATTTTCATTCTACAGTAACGTTTGGTGATTGCTCTTCAGTAAATGTTGTGGGTAAAGGTGATATAAAAATAAAAACCAAGAATGGTTCAATTGAAACAATTTCAAACGTAATGTATGTTCCAGACCTCAAAAGTAATCTACTGAGTGTGGGGCAATTACAAGAAAAGGGTTATAAAATAACCATACAAAGGGGTGCTTGTGAAATTTATTCGCCTACTAGAGACATTACTATTGCAGTAATTCCAATGAGTTCTAATAGGTTGTTTCCTTTGAAGATTGAAGGCATTCATTCTTCTTTTTTGGCTAAATTAAAAGATCCAATATGGCTTTGGCATTTTCGTTATGGTCATCTAAGTTTTAGCGGATTAAAGACACTACAACAAAAAGAAATGGTGATAGGACTTCCCAGTATCAGGGCTCCCTCTCAAGTTTGTGAAGAATGTGTTATTAGCAAACAACATCGTTCACAATTTCCAAAAGGCAAGTCGTGGAGAGCAAAAGATGTTTTGGAATTAGTACACTCAGATATATGTGGTCCCATAAATCCGACTTCAAATGGAGGTAAAAGATATGTGATTACCTTTACTGATGATTTTTCAAGAAAAACATGGGTCTATTTTCTACAAGAAAAATCAGAAGCTTTTACTACTTTTAAAAGCTTTAAAGCTCTTGTTGAAAATGAATCTGGGAAAACTATTAAAAGCCTCCGAACTGATCGGGGAGGCGAGTATTGTTCAAAAGAATTTGAAGCTTTTTGTAAAGAGCATGGTATTCGAAGAGAGCTTACAGCAGCATATACACCACAACAAAATGGTGTATCAGAAAGGAAAAATAGAACGATTTTGAATATGGTGAGAAGTTTATTGGCAAGAGGGCGAATTCCAAAGACTTTTTGGCGTGAAGCGGTAAATTGGAGTGTTCATATTTTGAACCGAAGCCCTACTTTTGCTGTTTTGAACATGACTCCAGAAGAAGCATGGAGCGGAAGAAAACCATCTATTGATCATTTTCGAGTGTTTGGGTGTATTGCTTATGCCCATGTTCCAGATGTCCAAAGAAAGAAACTCGATGATAAGGGTGAAAAATGTGTATTTTTGGGAGTAAGTGAAACTTCCAAAGCATACAAATTGTATAATTCTTTCACACAAAAGGTAAAAATTAGTAGAGACGTCGTATTTGATGAAGAAAGTACATGGAATTGGAATGAGAAATCATCTATTCCATTAACATTTGATGGCGATGAAGATGATGAAGTTGAGGATGAACTAACAAGGCAACCACATACACATAATATTGAAGAACCGAGTAATCAAATTGAAATTTCACCAAGTGAACATCCACCTGTCAATCATGCTGAAAATGAAGGACGTCCACGCCGTAATCGTAGAAGGCCTGAATGGATGAAAGATTACGACGTAACAGAAATTGATCAAGATGAGGATTCTATTTCTCATTTTGCTTTATTTGCAGATTGTGATCCTACAACATTTGATAGTGCCGTTAAGGAATCTAAATGGCGCAAAGCAATGGATGATGAGATAGCATCCATTGTAAAGAATAATACTTGGGAATTATGTGATCTTCCCAAGGGACACACAACCATAGGTGTGAAATGGGTTTTTAAAACAAAGCTAAACAAAGATGGTGAGGTAGACAAGTATAAGGCACGATTAGTAGCTAAAGGATATAAACAACAATTTGGGGTTGATTATACAGAAGTATTTGCTCCTGTTGCAAGACATGACACAATCAGAATGGTAGTATCTCTGGCAGCACAAAATTCTTGGTCTATCTTCCAACTAGATGTCAAGTCAGCATTCTTGAATGGGTATTTGGATGAACAAGTATATATAGATCAACCACAAGGTTATGTGAAGGTTGGAAAAGAAGAAAAGGTTTATAGATTAAAGAAAGCTCTTTATGGATTGAAACAAGCCCCAAGAGCTTGGTATAGTCGCATTGAGACTTACTTTATTAAATCTGGTTTTGTGAAGTGTCCATATGAACACACCATGTTCATTAAAATTGGAAAAGACGGAAAAATGCTCATAACTTGCTTATACGTTGATGACCTAATATTCACTGGAAATTGTGAAGAGAAAACATTTCATGAATTTAAAAAGTCCATGATGGAAGGATTTCGAAATGTCTGATCTTGGACTAATGCACTATTTTCTAGGCATAGAAATCATGCAATCAACTAATGGAATATTTCTTTCTCAAAAGAAATATGTGGGAGATATATTGGAGAAATTTCAAATGAAGGATTGTAATCCTGTAAGTACTCCAATTGAATGTGGAATGAAGCTACATAAAGATATTGATGGGAAGAAAGTTAATGGTACACTTTATAAACGGATGGTAGGCAGCTTAATGTATCTTACTACTACAAGGCCTGATATACAATATTCTGTAAGCCTAATAAGTAGATACATGGAGAATGCAACGGAATTGCATTTGTCAGCTGCGAAAAGAATCCTTCGCTATCTACAAGGAACTCGAGATTTTGGTTTATACTATAAAAAGGGTGAAAAGACCAACATGATTGGTTATACTGATAGCGATTATGCGGGAGATCAAGATGACAGGAAAAGTACTTCTGGTTATGTCTTCATGTTCGGAAAAGGCGCTATATCTTGGTCATCTAAAAACAAACCATTGTTACTTTATCTAGTACGGAAGCTGAGTTTGTTGCAGCCACGGCTTGTGCTTGTCAAGCCATATGGATAAGAAGAATATTAGATGAACTAAAATTCAAACAAGCTGAACCCACTAAAAATATTGTGACAACACCTCAACAATTAAGTTGTCAAAGAATTCGGTGCTACATGGAAGAAGCAAGCACATTGATGTCAAGTACTACTTCTTAAGAGATCTATGCAATGATGGAATAGTTGATCTTGTGCACTGTAAGAGCGAAGATCAACTTGCGGACATTTTTACAAAAGCTCTAAAAAGAGATCTTTTTGTAAAGTTCAGAAATTTGTTGGGTGTTCGTTCTTCAGAAACTAATGAAAGTTAAACTGATATTGTACCATTATCAGTTTAAGGGAGGCAATGTTAAAGTTATTT
Source organism: Beta vulgaris subsp. vulgaris (assembly GCF_026745355.1). Classification (NCBI taxonomy): domain Eukaryota; kingdom Viridiplantae; phylum Streptophyta; class Magnoliopsida; order Caryophyllales; family Amaranthaceae; genus Beta; species Beta vulgaris. The sequence goes on from NC_079203.1 coordinate 11,369,825, forward strand.
TAAGCTTATCCTAAAATAAGGAAAATTAAGTTTAGTTTATTGGTAATAAAAGATTGTAGCCTTGATTATAGGTTTACCATTTACCTATTCATAGTTAAGCATGTTAATATATAATATGTTGTAACTTATGTAAAGTAGATGTAAGATATAAAGAAAATAAGTTATTCTCCTCTTCCACATTATATTATTCTATCAAATTTTGTATCAGTAACAAGGTTACACATCCTTGTCGCTCCGTCAAAAACTTTCGGAGTAACCTTGGGCACCGGAGACGCAGTTCACGGAGAAGGAGAGTGCAAGCGGGTAAAATTCCACTTGCATGGGGTGGAGATTGAGGAGGATTTTTTACCCCTTTGGGAAATTCCGACATTATTCTCGGAATTCAGTGGCTGGAGAAGTTGGCAACTATGTCGGCCAACTGGAAAACTCAGACTTTCTCGTTCCAGTTGGGGCCGGATAAATACACATTAAAAGGAGACCCCACCCTTGGTCGCACCGGGGTGTCGTTGAAAGCCATGATTCGGGCGATAAGGAAGGAGAAAGGTGGAGTGTTGGTTGAATTGAACTTGTTGCAGGGAATAAATGAAGAGAGTGAGGGTACTGAGTACGTTAACGTCGACATTGAGCTGCCTTCCCATGTCCAGGACCTCCTGGCTACCTGCCACCACGTTTTTGACATGCTAAGGGGTCTCTCTCCATCACGGCACCTTTTACCGACCTGATCAGTGTCCGACCCTATCGCTACCCACATTTTCAAAAGGATGAAATAGAGAAGTTGATAAGGGATATGTTGCTGGCCGGAGTTATTCGCCCCTCCACAAGTGCGTACTCGAGCCCGGTGTTGCTAGTCAAAAAAAAGGATGGCTCGTGGAGGTTCTACATTGACTACCGGGCCTTAAATCGGGCGACGGTTCCGGACAAGTTTCCAATACCGGTGGTTGAGGAGCTTTTGGATGAACTTCATGGGTCGACGGTGTTCTCTAAACTGGATTTAAAATCCGGGTACCACCAAATCCGGTACTTCCCGATCAATTGCTATTGATGCTTGCTCTGGTGCTTCTAGCCTCGTATACGGATCTGGATCACGATCTCGATATGGAAGGTATGCTGCTGGTATTCGTAAGTCAGCTGGGTACTATGCAACGTCTTCTTTCTTGCAGCTTTTTTTTATCTTCACTTCATCTATTTCATTATTTTTCATTTACTAAAAGTAGTAATTCAATTACCAGTCGAGTTCTGATCAGCTAATTACTGTGAAATCGAATTGGAATGGATGTGGCACCTATCAAAGTGTGGTAATGGGTTGGTCTTCAACGTTCCAAGGATCTCCAATTTTCTTATATAAACAAAGGTCTTCAGTGTACTTTCGTACAAGATCGAAAAGAATGCATTGGATGGATGCCCGGGCATTGAGAAGGAAGGACGCTTTCAGAGGCGAAAGGCCATGGGGAGATACCGTCTGTGATCCATGGATCTCCGATCGGGAAACCGTATCCAAGCTCCGTGGCTAGTCTGCGCTCTTTGGACTTTTCAAACTTAGCGAAAGCCGATGACATCCCTAAAACGGCTTGTTAGACACATGAGGGCCACTACGAGTTTTTAGTGATGCCTTTCGGCCTCACCAACTCCCCGGCCACCTTTCAAGCTCTCATGAACGGTTTTTTCAAACCGCATCTCCTCAAATTCGTATTAATCTTTTTCGACGATATTCTGGTCTACAGCTGTACACCCGAGTTACACATGCTGACTACGGTACTGGATACCTTAGCCCAGCACCAATTATATGCAAACCGTAGCAAGTGTGAATTATGGAAGTCTGAGGTAGCGTACTTGGGTCACGTCATTGGTGCTAATGGAGTGGCAGTGGATCAAACCAAGGTTCAAGCAATGAGGGACTGGCCTACACCGGCAAATCTGCGAGAACTCAAGGGGGTTTTGGGGCTGACCGGTTACTACCGGAAGTTCGTCAAGGGTTATGCGTCCATTGCCTTACCCTTGACCAATCAGCTGAAGAGGGATAGTTTCGGTTGGAGTGAGGAGGCTAGCCGAGCCTTCCAAGCACTTAAAGAGGCCTTAGCCACAACACCCGTATTGGCGATGCCCAATTTTGCTTTACCATTTGTGCGCTCTTAGGCCCAAGGGCACGGGCCAAGTTGATATATGAAAAAGAGTTAATGGCGGTAGTTCTGGCGGTCCAAAAATGGAGGCATTACTTACTTGGGCTCCACTTTGTCATACACTCCGACATCTTATGGCCCAACGGGAGGTGGGCCCGGATTACCAAAGGTGGATAAGTAAACTTATGGCCTACGACTTTGAGATAAAATACAAGCCTGGGCCATCGAATAGGGTGGCCGACCCCCTTTCTCGACAGTTTGCAGGGAGTGCGGAGTTAGGAGCCCTCATTACGGCTCACGTGCCCACCTGGGCGGATATACAACAACAAGTATCCACTGATCCGTTTATACAACAGTTAACCAAGGAAGTAGCAACAAGGGGTTTACAGTGGATCACGACATACTTCGCTACAAGGGACGCCTAGTCCTTCGAGCTAAATCAGCCCTAGTACAGCAAATCTTACGTCAGTATCATGACACTCCAACAGGGGGGGATTTGGGAGATTTTAAGACATATCAGAGATTGGCTATGGAGTGGTATTGGCCGGGAATGCGAAAGCAGGTGGCACCTTATGTGCAAGCTTGCCCTACGTGCCGGCAACTGAAAACTTTGTCTCTCAAACCGACGGGACTTCTCCAGCCCTTACCGTTCCTTCACAGGTATGGGAAGATTTATCCATGGACTTTGTGGAGGGCTTGCCTCGCTCGAGTGGATACAATGTTGGTAATCGTGGATCGCTTGACGAAATACAGCCACTTCTTAGCCCTCAAACATCCCTTCACGGCTGCCACAGTTGCTCAGCTCTTTGTTAAGGAAATAGTGAGGCTCCATGGGTTTCCTTCCACCATCGTTTCTGACCGAGATAGGGTCTTTCTCAGTTTGTTTTGCGAGAACTCTTCAAATTGCAAGGCACTCACCTTCACCGCAGCACCGCCTACCATCCTCAATCGGATGGACAAACGGAGGTCGTCAACAAATGGCTCGAGGGGTACCTACGCTGTTTTATCAATGGGCAGCCCAAACCTGGTCCCACTAGCTGCCTTGGGCCGAGTACTGTTACAACACAGCCACACATGCCTCCACCTCTTGTTCACCCTTCAAGGCACTTTATGGGCGTGATCCCCCACACCTCCTGCGCTTTGAGAAAGGGAACACAGCAGTTTACACCTTGGAGGAACAGTTGCAACAGAGGGATGCCATCTTGGATGATCTGCGTTTTCACTTGCTCAAGTCACAAAATAATATGAAGCTCCAAGAGGACGGGAAACGTTGTGATGTACAATTTTTGGTGGATGACATGGTGTACCTCAAGCTGCGACCATACCGGCAGAAATCTCTCGCTTCTAGGCCCTTTGAAAAACTGGCAGCTCGTTTCTATGGACCCTTTAAAGTGCTCAAAAGGGTAGGGCCAGTTGCATATCAATTGGAGTTACCTCCCCAGGCCAAGATCCACCCGGTCTTTCACATTTCTCAGTTGAAGAAAGCATTGGGCACTCATTCAGCCTCACCAACAATACCTGCAGCATTATCTGCTGATCTGACCATGGAGGTGCAACCTGCTGCAGTGCTTGGGGTACGGAGCGTACCTATGGGGACAGGGCAACTGACCGAGGTCCTTATTCAGTGGGAAAACCTACCGGCCTTCGAAGCTACATGGGAGGATTACACAGCCATCAACCTTCCCTTTCCTTCCTTTAACCTTGAGGACAAGGTTCGAGTTTGGGAGGGAGGTAATGCAGCGAATTATGCTAGACCTCCCATTAAGGTGACGTATGTGAGAAGGAAGGCAAGGAATGCCAGCAAGGATAACTTCTAGAAAGGGGTAGCTGGGTCTAGAAGGGGGTAGCATGGTCCTTTTGCTGTTTTTGTCTGTTAGTCCATGAATATCTAGCCTTGATTGTTCTGTAGTGGAGAATGGTAGTGAGTGGGAGAATAAATAGGAGCTGAGGTCATTTGGTAAAGGTATCCAGAAAAGTAGAAAGAGAAAGTCCTCAGGAGAGACTCAACCGCTCGAAAGTTGAGCATTTGTATTGGCTGTGTTCTGGTCATTTTAATACAAATCTATCCTTATCCCTGTTTGTGTGCATTTTTCAGTCTTTTTTAGTTGATTCATAGCAATATTTCACCCATATCCGCCCCATCCATCAACTGTGGTAGGGATGGTGGGAATAAATGATACTAGAATAAGCTGTTTGTAGACTAAAATTAGAAAAATTAATAAAAATGAAAATTTAGCCATTCATTAACAGCAAAACGACTAAATATCAATTGTCATTAATACATGCCAAAAATTATTCTAATATATGCTAGTATATTATTATATGTATTCGTATATTATATATATATATATATATTATATATAATATTTATATAATATATTAATATATATATATATATATATTACATGGGTGGATGGATAGAGCGGGTGATGGGTAAAAAAAGTTTCACTCATCTTCGACTCGACCTGCCACCTGCTCCACCCGCCTCATTGTGGGTTTTCACCCATTTATGTGAGGAGGGTGGATGGATAATCCACTCACCCATAGATAATTGCCAGCTTTACCAGTAAGAGGAGTTACTTGAGTTATTTAATTGTTAAAGTTGAAGACTTAATTTGTCCGTTTACCTTGTCTATCATTCTCCTCAAAAAATGTGCCAAACAACTTGGTTGGAACTATTATCAAACACCAGATGTACAAGTGTATGTAAGTAGACCAAGAGAGGACGGATTAATTGATGAAGGTTAAAAATTTAAGGGAAGAAGTGGAGTTAGAGCCTTAGAAGGATTAATGGGAAACATATAATGAGGAAAAATGAACAAGTAATTTATATTCAACATGACATCATAATTTGGTAGGATTATTGGCGTATTTATAACCCACCCTACAGCGGAAACAAAAAATTACCTTCTTATGAGTATCCTAAGTAGAATCGGAAACTAAGTCCTAAATAATATGCTCCCAAATTAAAGTAGTATGCTCCTGAATATCTTTAATTTGCTTTACCTTGTTTAAAAAGAAATAAAAATTGAAAAACCATGCAAGATAAAAGCTTTATAGATTTCATGTGGGTTTGGTCTTTCCTAATATGAGTTTCTCGTTCTTATTCTCGACTCTATAAAGCGCAAGCCTCGATTAATTTGGTGATTTTCTCCCGACACGTGGTATTGACTTGAAACTATTGATGGTCTTTTTTCTACTTCTTTTTAATATAACTCTTGAATTCCATGAAACATCAACACCCATGGAGTTTTAGGAGGTCAGGTTGTACTATCATACAATTATACACACAACAAAGGCTTTTTGAATGCTATATTCTATGGTACATTGGTACTTGCGTAAAGTTCAAGATCCATTGTATCCTTTTGATGAGAGTGTTGTCTAGACTCTTGATTTTGTTTCAACCTCAAAGTAACAACTTGGATTGTACTATGACTATCACTATGTAATATAAGGGATTGTTATTTAATCATTTAGTTTACTTTTATCTCGATTTTATATTGCGTCCTTAGTGCTATTAAGGTTTTCTGAAGCACACATAGTATGATTATTCTTTTCTCTAAATTACATTAAGTAAATTGAAAACTAGGTTATGATCTGTGATTCTTTGTTATTTCTCTTGTTATCTAATTTTCGTTCTTGTCAACGTCTTGTCCATAAGCTGTGTTTCCACTAGATCTTTTTTCTTTTAAATGATATCAAAGCATTGATGCATTTTTGTCAATTGTTTGTGACAGCCTGCCAGTGTCTCATGTGTGACATTAACTAATTTTGGAAGTGTTAGTTGTTGTAGTGTAATCTAATTCAAGTTATAGGATAGGAAGAATTTTGTGGAGAGATGAACATGTTGCAACTATCCAGGTAGAAGCTGCTGCAGACTTGCTGAAACCCATTAATGTGGGACCATCATCTTCGCTTAAAGTTGGTCAACAGTGTTTGGCAATTGGAAATCCGTTTGGTTTTGATCACACTCTCACTGTTGGTGTTATAAGTGGTCTGAATCGCGATATCTTTAGTCAGACTGGAGTTACAATTGGGGGTGGCATTCAAACAGATGCAGCAATTAACCCTGGGAATAGGTATTTTTTTCTGGTGGTTTCCCTTTCTAGCTGAGTTAATGGAAAAAGTTCTCTATTAGCACTTCCCTTGGAATTTCTGAAGCATCATCTAGTGCTATGTCATACAACTCAATTCAGTTCTCTTATTCCTTTTTTTTTTTTTCCATGAATTATGTTCTGGCTTTTCATGTCAGATCTGTTGACTCCTGTCGGATAAACTGCTTATGTCGGCAGGTCCATTGACTGACTGCTGCATTTTTTGCGTATATAATGACAGTGGAGGACCTCTTTTAGATTCAAAGGGCAATTTAATTGGGATCAATACAGCAATATTTACTCAGACCGGTGAGCTTTTGCTTCTGATTTATGTATATTGACTCTGCTGCACTATGCTGCACTATGCTGCTCATTGTTCAATTATAGGCGGATCTTTGCTGTCTTTTAATTTGATTAGATGAAAGAACTAATTTAGAATAAGACAGAATAATGGTATCTTTTTATTGTTATTGTTATTATTGTTATTGTTATTAGAAAAACCGGCTTAAAATATCAAATATATGTGGTGTGTGCAAAAATACCAAAAGCACTGGAGTAGCTTTTCAAGTCTATAGTGTTTGGTGGATAAAATGTTTTGCCGTTTAAGTTTGTTGTCACATTTATGTGTTTTATTAGGCACTTATATAGCTAACAACTACCTTCATAGCATTATGCTGTCCTTTTCAACTTCTAGTGCTAGATAGTTCACCATAAGCTAGTATAGCTTATCAACTGAGTTACTTGTTCATCTAAATTTTTTTGCTTCTCATCATAGCTATTTTAAGCTTTCAACTAGTTTTGCCTAACATCTGTTACTTTTTAGCTACCATATTCTCAGCATCAAATGATCTTTAGCTAACTTTTGAACTTTGAGTTAATCTTAATGAAATCTCGAAACAATAATGTTCTTGAATAAGATAAACTAATATTTCTTCTGCTAACTGTTACTTGCAACATGGGGGGGGGGGGACAAGAACTAAGGGAGAACTCAATCTCAAAATTAGAAATGTTGCAAGTAATTTGATATTGTCATAAAAGGGAAGTATTACAAGTAAAAGTGAACTGAGGAAGTATAGCGTATAGCCGTATACCCATTTTACATTGTTTAATTTGTGCCTAAATCTTGTTTAAGTACCTAAACTGTCTCTTATGTTCTTATATTCCTTACGTCAGATATCATCCGTCATTTTTTTTTTTTTTTTTCATTTGTTAGATGTTTTACTTATTTGTTAAGTTTCGAGTATTATGTACTATATGTCTATGTAGCTTATTTAGATTGCCAGAACTCTAAATCTGGTTCTGGGTGGAAGCACTTGTGGGCCATCATAACAATAATTTTGCTTATTCTTTTTCTTTCCTTAAACATGGTAAATGATAATGGTCAATGGACAAGGAGAGTATATTTAAGGCTTCACTAGAGGAAAAATCATCAAATACTGCTTAAAAAGGGCTGCGGCTGTATACAAAACTGCAGCCCTTCAGTTAAGGGCTGCGGTCAGGCACAAAACTGCAGCCTTTATTACACCAAGGGCTGCAGTTTTGTGCCTGACCGCACCCCTTAACTGAAGCCATATGATGTAAATAACTCCCTGTAGCTGTTTTTGTGCTCTTTTTTGGTCATCAGTCCTGTCTTTCAGGTTATGTTACTGTCCTTCCATATCTGTCCTCTCTTCTAATTTGACCTTTGACGGTGTTACGTTGGGTGTCTAATTTGTTGCAGGCACTTCAGCTGGGGTGGGTTTTGCTATTCCCTCCTCAACTCTACTTAAGATAATACCTCAGTTAATTCAGTTTGGGAAAGTAAGTGATCTTTTTCAGATATCTGAATATGCTATTTAAACGATTGAGGAATAGGAAAGATTAAATAATGCAGAGTGTGAAGAGAAGAAAAAAAGAAAAAACCAAGATGGAGAAGGGAGTGGGGGGATATAAGTTGTTTGAGGGACAGAGGTGAGATGTGTCAGTAGATAAAATATACAGAGATGTAAACTATCATTGAAGTCAAATATCACTATTGCTTGTTATATAGACCTTCTAAATGCTGCTGATGTGCTGTTGAAGGTTGTCCGAGCTGGGCTGAACATTGATTTTGCTCCAGATTTGATAGCCAGTCAGCTGAATGTTCGGAATGGAGCTCTTGTGTTGCAGGTTTGTGGATTGGCTTATTTTCCAGTCATTTATAACGATTCTTAGTTTCATAAATTTCTTAGTTGCCTGTCGATGAAGACTGTAAATTAGTAATTACCTTTTCAATTATCAGTCTAAATGAGGACATTATTTATGATCCTACTTGTAGGTTCCCCAGAACAGTTTAGCAGCCAAGGCAGGATTACGTCCCACCACAAGGGGTTTTGCTGGGAATATCATTCTGGGTGATATAATTGCTGCAGTGGATAATAAGCCTGTAAGCTATCTCGACCTTTTCGATCAACCTTTACTCTCGTAACAGGACCTTCAGTTGGTGGAGCTCAAGGAAATGTTATTTAGTTCTTCATAAACACACAACTTTCTCTGAAATAAGGAAGCAAGTTGTAGTCGGCCTAAAATACTGTTTTCGAGAATTAGCACAAAAAAGAAAAAATGGTATATATTGTTTATGCAAGTACTATGAGTTTAATGTTTGCATAAGACCTGAAATGTTGATGGAACCGAACTTTTTCCATTGAAACAACTTAAAAGAGATGTCTTCTAATCAGGTTCTTGATTTGTGTATATTGTGATTAGAAGAGAACAATTTAAAAGAGAATGATGTCTTCTAACAACTGTAAGGCCTGAAATGTGGTTGCAAGAGAAGAAAAAGCTGATTTGAAAAAAGTATACTTCATTGTTTATGCAAATAGATGATTAGAATGAAATTCAAGAAGTGGAGAAACCGAAGTAGGAGGAGATGTTTCAAGCACATATGTAGATTAAAAGAGAATTATGTGAAATCTTATTTATTCTTTGAATGGGCAGGTAAGAAGCAAAGCTGATTTAATGCGGGTACTGGATGACTACAGTGTTGGAGATGAAGTGATCTTGAAGATTATGAGGGATAGTGAAAGCTTAGAGGTGCCTTTAATATTGGAGGAAACGAATTCGTGATTCATAGCCTTTGGCATTTGTAAAACGTTTCTATTTCTATTTTTTCCGTCATAGCATCTGGAGTTTAGTTTCGCCTATTAACACATTGATTCATCAATGTAAATTTTGATAAATTTCCTTGTATATGTATATGAAGAACTAAAATACATTATCCAGATTTTTATTACTCTTATATTTAGTCTTACCGTTGAGTTAGCTCTAGATAATTACTATTTTGTGGATTGTATTCAAGCAATAGTCAGTTTTATGCATGTGTTGGACTACATAAGCCATTTGTTGTATGGCTTGGTCTAGTTTAGGATTTTTTTTGGTGTGATTCTGGTGGAAGGATCAGATTCTAAGGGAAGTTTTATTGAATGCGGAGATTTCATAATATCATAAAGAGTAGAGGAAGCCATATTAGGGTTTCCAAGGTCTTTGTAGGTGTAAAACTGTAAACTTAGAAGTTACTAAGATAGTGAAAAAATTAGGAGGGAATTAATTAACTGATTGCGAGGCACGTTTGGATGTACACTTGAAGTCACTGACCAGTTTGGCAGTTTCCATGATTGGAAATAATGCCAGTTGAAACCTCAAAGCAAGGTGAAAATAACAATATCGAAATTGATTAAACTTGATGGTAAAGCTAAGAAGTAAGAATCAAGGAGGTCCTCAAAATTCAAGGACCCTTAGTTTTACATGTAGGAATTTGTAAAATGGTTGTCATACCAGGGTGATACCTTGAGTTACTTGATAAGGCAAAAATGTATTGTTTGAGTAACTCTTTGTAATTGGTAGAAGATTTAGTTTGGTGGTTGGATAATGACTTGTAAAGTAACGAGTTAAGAGAATATCGAAAATTAGGTAAAATGAAAGTTTGCAGCCGTGACATGGAATGCTTTCACTCGCGGCTAGTTTGGCTAGGGTACTAAATAATGGTAATGATAATGATTTCTAGTGCACATTTGTGAAGGCATTCCTATGTCAACCTCCATGATAATGTTATTTTATCTTCAAACACATATTTTTCTTCCTAATCCATTACCACTTTGAAATATGGCATTGGGTGGTAATAGAAATTTGGGAAGGAAGACACATGTTTTGACACAAAGTTTCATTACCATGTATAATAATATTGGATTGTCTTCACAAACATACACTAAAATGTATTACATTACCACAATATACTACCACTAACCAAACATGCCGTCGGTACAAGTGCGAGCGCACTACGAATACCAAACTCAACAGCTACCTCACATTTGGTATCTTCAACAAGAGTCGTGCATGGCATTAAAGAGTGCATGCGGCAAGCATAAAAACTGTATTGCGATCAATTTAGTGGGAATTTTAAAATATGTCTATTTGATTTAAAATATTATCTTTTGAACATATTTTCTAGATTTATAACTCAATTTAGGGCCTTAAACCTAGATAAATTAATCTAAACCACAAATTGAAACAAAAAAAATGGGTTTAGGCATTTGAAATGATTTTAAAGATTGTTCATTCTCGATTTGGATCAAATAGCTAGGCAGTGATATGATCATGTCTTTGTGCGGGACAAGGGAAGAGACAAATTTAAATGTCATAGAAAGTCGCACGTTGACGAGTCTTGCAGAAGTGAGAGAACGATTGGAACAACGACTACGAGTGCATGAATGATTTTGAAGTAAGTTCATCAAGCTAAGATGAACTTGAAAATATCTTTTCTTAAAATGGTAGATTATATGAATCCAAATTCATTCAGATTAGACAATGCATGCATTTAAAAGAAAGATCTAAAACAATTTTCATAATCTAGAAACAAATAAAAAAAACAATGTAGCTAATGTCAATATTCATTTTTGCTTCTAAATATATTAAGATTTGTTAAATGATTGTCGTGGAACTCTAAAAAGAGTGTTTGGATCTTATAGAGTTTTAAAATAACTATACAAGATAAAGTTTGAGCAATATTATCCATTGACTAAATTAATGTCTCATATATACTCTTTTTAAAACCCCTCCTATTTTTTCTCATCGAAATCCACCCCCTAATTTTTTCCTCCCACCAATATGAGCTCATTGATTTTAAAATGTATGGTTTATATACAATTGTACCTTGTAGAGTTTCACGAAAGCTCTAGAAGATCCGAACTCCTAAAAAGAGGTGGTGTAAGATTATTACTAAATGTGAAATCCGAGTATGACTCTAGTATTACCTAGTAATAAATATACTAAAAGCTAATAGAGTATATTAGTCATCTAAGTGCTCAACCCGGCCCCTCCACTAAATATAATAAGTTTAAATTAGAAATATTGCACAACAAATCAACATTAAGCACACTGATTGATACGTGATTATGTCATAAAATCCTAAACTAATACTGTTTGGGCTTATTCCCAAGGCTAAACCAATTAAAGGAAATCAAGGCCCAGCAGGCTCCTAAGACCTCTAGGGGCCCATCTAGGGGGATTTCTTCCAGCTGTCAGTGCCTTCCAGCTGGCCTACAGCTGGGAATCCCAAAGCACTATAAATACCCAGCACCCTCATCAATGAGGAGGTATTGAATTCTTACCTAACAAACCAGAGCATCTCTCTCTAGACTTTATCTCTCTAGCTTGATCACTGACTTGAGCGTCGGAGAGGCGATCCTGGAACCACCTCCGGGGCAGTCTAACCTTACCTTTTGCAGGATTCCGGCGTACAGACTATTGACTCAGGACATTCAGATCTGACCCGGTATTTCTTTAACAAGGCAGTTAGCATCCTTAATTTCTAGACAGAAACAGTTTGGCGCCGTCTGTGGGGATAGTACGAAAAGTTACTTCGCCACCACTTATTGAGACTTACCTCAGTAGCTACTCAGCTTCGATCATCAATCCTGAACGCCAGTCAGCAATGGCACCAACCAAAACACCCGTGGCAAGCAAGCCTCCGACCAAATTCCTCGGCCTGAGAGAGGCCACTCACCCCCGCATAATAGGGAGGCTGAGCAAGTCCCCTCACCGGGTCGGCGGTCACCCACCGTTCAAAACTTAGACCCGCGGTCAGCCTCTCAGCAAATACAGAATGTTAACCCACAACCGCTCTTCGCGGCCGACATTGCTCTTATCACCGCCCAGCTCCAAGAAACCTTTCAAAAAGGTATGATGGACATGATGGCTATGCTTCAGCAGAGGCAACACCAGCTCATCCCACTCAATCAGCCTGAGCCCAGAGAGCGCTCTGTAGCCTGCTCTCAAAGGGATAAGAGGGATGTCCACTCTCGTTCTAATCGGGATCAGCAGCCTAGCCGGCCACGATCCGATGCGAGGGAACCAAGCCATCGAGACAAAGAGAAGTCCGCTCGTCAGGGGTCGGCCCGTCAGCATGCAGAGACCCACGTATCCAAATCCCTAAGAGGGGGCGCGGGTCGGAAGCCTGAGGACGCCCGGCACTTTCTTAACAAGAAGCGCCTCAACTAGGGCTATGACGCCCGGGAGCTCCTCAACAAAAGGCGCATCATCGAGAAGGGCAGGGTGACTCGGCCTATTCTCAGCCGCCTAAACTGATTGGAGGAGGGCTCAAGTTCCTGATCCCCTTCAGTCAGGAAATCCTAGGGACCCCAAACCCAGGAAAAATCAAAACCCCATTGATCGAACCATTCGCGGGCCTAACCGACTCCGATGATCATATGGCCAGCTACAAGGTTCAGATGAGCGTTCAGACTAGCTGTGAGGCCACCTGGTGTCGTTTCTTTCCCACTACCCTCAAAGGCCTTGCCCTCAATTGGTTCCAAGAACTCCCGGCCGGAGTCATCACGGACTTCGCCATACTTGAACTGTTGAACACCTCTTCATCCACCAGTTCGTAGCTGGAAAGAGGCAAAGGAAGACCAGCCTCCACCTCATGGGGGTGAAGCAGGACAAGAATGAACCCCTGGCGGACTACATTAAGAGGTTCAATGAGGAGTCCCTCAAAATCACCGACTTGCAAGATGCGGTTGCTTTTGCTGCCTCATGTCCGGTCTCCAACCGGGTCGGCTCAGATGGTCCTTGGCTGAGAATGAAGTAAAAACCTTCTCGGAAGCCATGACTAGAGCCCAGAGATTCATCCAAGCAACGGATATCTGTCGTTATTCGGACGAAGGGGGTAAGAAAAGGAAAGACGATGGGAACCACAAGGATCAGCCTAAATATCAGAGAACGGGAGGTCGAGGGGATCGACTTAGCGACAACGGCAATGATCCTCGGTTCAACAAGAATCCAAAAGAAATCTACTTCGACATCAGGAACAAAGCTTGGCTTCCTAAACCAGCACCCATTCGGACATCGTCCTCTCGGAGGGACAAGAGCCTATGGTGCGATTACCACAAAGAATGCGGGCACACCACCAAAGACTGCAGGGAACTCAAAAAATCCTAGGACAACTTAACCGACCAGGGTAAGCTCAATCACTACCTAAAGCACTCAAGCGAGGAAAAGGGGAAGCAAAAGGTGGGTCAATCGAACAGCGGAGACACCGAAGGGTTTATTGGTGTTATCGCAGGAGGATTCGCGTCGGGAGGCCTGACCGGCCGAGCATGAAAAGCCCACCTCCAAAATCTCAAGCATCAGGTGCTTGACGTCCAGCTGCCCCGAGCCAGCTGCCCGGTCATGACCTTTGGGGAACCCAGTCGGACGTTGCATACTCCACACGACGACCCCCTGGTCATCGAACTGAAGGTAGCAAATACAAGGGTAAAGAGAGTGTTGGTAGATAGCGGGTCATCCACCGACATCATTACCCTTGATTGCCTCAAGAAGCTGAAGTATACCGAGCGGGATGTTACCCCCTGAATCAGCCGCTCATAGGCTTCGGGGGCAACTCTGTCCACCCGGTCAGGTCAATAAAGCTACCCACTCGGATGGGTGAAAAAGGTAAGGGGAGAAGCCTACCAATCGACTTCTTGGTGGTGGACATCCCTTTGCCATATAACATAATAATGAGGAGACCCACGCTGAACAAGGCTAAAGTCGCCATATCCACCTATCAGCTCCTTATGCAGTTCGAAACTGATGACGGAAAAGGTGGGAAAGATTCAAGGCGACCAGCAAACAGCAAGAGAATGCTATGTGAATAGCCTCAAGAATAACGACGTCCAAAAGGACTCGAATAACGACGTCCAAAAGGACTCGAAAAAACGAAAGTATGAAGAGGGTCAGCCCTCAACCGGCCTCGGGGTATATATAACTAACAACCCCAAACAGTACGAACGACCTCAGGCAGCTGAGGATGACGAAGAGGTCGCAATCGGGCAGGACCCCAGTCGGACCGTGAGGGTAGGCAAAGCCATGGATCCTCAAACAAGGCAGGATATCATCCAAGTGCTCGTAGAGTACCAAGACGTCTTCGCCTACGAGGCCACAGAAATGCCTGGCCTCGACCCAAAAATCATGTGCCATGAGCTTAACATCAAAGAGGGGTTCAGACCGATTAAGCAAAAGCTCAGGCAACAAGGTCCTGAAAGAAACGCTGCAGCGGCCGCGGAGGTCAAGAAGCTGCTGGAAGCCGAGTTCATTCAAGAGTGTCAGTACTCGGAATGGTTAGCCAACGTGGTGTTGGTCAAAAAGCTGAGCGGGGCATGGCGGATGTGTGTAGATTTCACAGACCTAAACAAAGCATGCCCAAAAGACAATCACCCTTTGCCAAAAATCGATAGGCTGGTCGATTCGACGGCAGGGCACGCCCTTCTCAGCTTCATGGACGCGAATGCTGGCTATCATCAAATTCCCATGGCCGAGAAGGACAGAGTTCATACGACATTCGTTACCCCTCAGGGGGTCTACTGTAATAAAATGATGCCGTTCGGCCTCAAAAACACGGGGGCTACATATCAACGAACCGTTCAACAAAATCTTCCACGACCAATTGGGTCAGAACATCGAGGTATATGTTGATGATATGATAGTCAAAAGCAAGGCCCAGTCGGATCATCCAACAGATTTGAAAGAAACGTTGGGCACCCTGAGAAAGTACCGAATGATGCTTAATCCCAAAAAATGCGTCTTCGGAGTCAAAGGGGGAAAGTGCCTCGGATTCCTAGTGGATGAGAGAGGAATCGAAGCCAACCCAGAAAAGATCAAAGCAGTCCTAGAGATGAAGTCCCCTCGGAATGTGATAGAAGTACAACGCCTAACCGGCTGCCTAGCTGCACTCCGTTTTCTCTCTAGGTCGGCTGATAAAAGCTTGTCATTCTTCAAAGCCTTAAAGCGAAAAGAATTCACTTGGGATGACGAAGCTGAACAAGCCTTCACCTCCCTCAAAAATCACTTGGCAACCTTTCCTAAACTCATCTCCCCCTTGCCGGGGGAGCCCTTATTTATATACTTGGCGTTCTCGGACTACGCTCTTAGCGCAGTCCTTGTAGCCGAGCGGGAAGAAAAGCAACACCCAGTCTACTTCATCAGCCACGCCTATAGAGGGGATGAAGCGAAGTATAGTGATGTCGAGAAGATGGTCTTTGCCTTAGTGATGGCAAGTCGGAAGCTCAAGCCCTACTTTCAAGCGCACCCCATCAAAGTCCTAACCGGACAGCCGCTTCGAAAGATCATCGAGAGCAGGAACCATTCAAGTCGAATGACTGATTGGGCGGATCAGTTAGCTGACTTCGGGCTAGAATTTGAGCCACGAAGAGCGATCAAGGCCCAAGCCCTTACTGATTTCATCACCGAATGTGCAACCCGACCTCCGGTCGGTTCACAAGAAGAATGGGAATTACTGGTCGATGGGTCCTCTACAAAAAATAGTTGTGGAGCCGGTCTGGTCATAAAACCCCGGTCGGGGATAAAATTGAGTACGCTGTTAAGTTCGAGTTTCTCGGATCCAACAACGAAGCTGAGTATGAAGCCCTTATCCTCGGGTTACAACTTTGCATCCTGGCCGGAGCAACATCGATCATAGCGAAATCCGACTCACAGCTCATTGTGGGTCAGGTTTCAGGTGAATACGAGGCCAAGGAAGATAACATGAGAATGTACTTGGCCAAAGCTCGAGCTGTTATTGGAAAGTTTTTCGGGTTCCGGATCACCCACATTCCCCGCTCAGAAAATCAACAGGCCGACGCCCTAGCTCGGATGGCCAGCTCTGCTGAGGGGTCGTCCCCTAGAACTATAACTTGGGAAGTGCTGAAGGAACCCAGCATAAATGCCAAAGAGCAACTTGTCCTTAACCGTTCCTCGAACTGGATGGACGAAATTGTGAGGTACTTACAAGATGAGACCTTGCCCGATGACCCTAAAGAAGCCGAACGGGTCAAGCATAAGTCAGGTTGGTTCCTATGGCACGAAGGGCAGCTCTATAAAAAGTCCTTCACTCATCCCCTTCTCAAGTGTGTGACCCCCGAAGAAGGAAACTATGTCCTTAGGGAAATACACCAAGGGGCTTGTGGGAGCCATCAAGGGGGCAGAACAATAGCCGGAAAGGCCTTAAGAGTAGGGTATTACTGGCCCACTTTGAATGCTGATGTCTCGGATCTAGTTCGGCGATGTCCCTCTTGCCAGATCCACTCGGACATACCGAGAGCACCTGCCACTCCCCTCACCACGATTCAAGCAGTACTGCCCTTCGATAAGTGGGGCATGGACTTGCTCAGACCTTTCCCCCCAGCATCAGGTTAAAGGAAGTTCTTGATCGTGGCCATCGACTACTTCACCAAATGGACAGAAGCCAAGCCGCTAGCATCAATAACTGACAAACAGGTCCAGATGTTCATTTGGAGAAACATCATCACTAGGTTCGGCATTCCAAGAGCTCTAGTGTCGGACAACGGCAGGCAATTCAACAGTGGGCCGACCCGAGATTACTGCGCCCGATTCGGCATTCAAACAAGGTTTTCAGCCGTCTCCCGACCCCAAACCAATGGCCAAGTCGAGTCGGCCAATAAAATTATCCTAAAGGGAATCAAGAAGTCCCTTGACGCAGCTAAAGGGGCATGGGTAGATGACCTACCCGGTGTCCTTTGGTCGGCCAGAACAACAGTAAAAGAAGCCACGGGGCATTCCCCTTTCGGACTGGTATACGGCAGCGAGGCCGTCCTCCCGGTCGAAGTGGGTATTCCTTCTCCTCGAATGACATTCTACGAATTTGACAAAAACGAAGAGGAGAAACCCATAAACTTAGACCTGCTACCCGAAACTCGAGGCAACGCTTTACTGCAAGCCATCCGGTACAAGCAAAAGATCACTCGGCATTTCAATAGGCGAGTGAAGCCCAGGCCGATCTGCCTTGGCGACTGGGTCGTCCAAAAAGTGGAAGCTACCGGACTATCCCATCTCAAAGGGAAGTTGGGGGAAAATTGGGATGGCCCCTATAAGGTTATAGAGGTCCTCAAACCAGGGACATTCCGACTCGAGTCTCCCGAAGGAGTGCCACTGGCTCGGCCTTGGAACCTAGACAACCTCAAAAGATACTATGTGTAATTTATTTTGTTACTTGCAATGGGGGCATATTGTACAACCAGTCCATGTACCAAGTCGGATTTAGCTAGCTAAACTTCAATGTAGCGAATCGGACTAACCAGTCCGTGTACCAAGTCGGGTTTTTGCCCCATGAAATGAAAGACTTAACCAGTCTATTATAAAATGTTGCAAGCAAGACTTAACCAGTCTATTATAAAATTGTAATATTGCAAATAACAAAAGAGTAAATTGCATGGCAAAAATGATAAGTGAAATTGCAAAACAACAGTTGTATTCCATAGATAAGTTGCAAAACACAACCAAAAGTTTGCAAAAATACAGGAATAATGGCGAAAATACAAAAAGCCAAAAGTACAAAAGTGCTCCATCGTTGGAGAGGCCACTAGAAAGATGAGCTAAACAAAGAAAATAAGCTTAGGCCCTAAGGAAGCTGGGTTGAAGGGTTATCATCAGGCTGCTCGGTCGCGGCCTCGGGAGGAGGCTGCTCGGTGCTCCCACCTTCCTCGACGTTCTCATTATCATCATCATCATCATCATCATCATCAGTACCGGCCTCCTGTGCCATCTTGGCACGAATCTCGGCAGCCTCGGCGAGCTCCTGATAGCGGGACCAAACAGAGTTGAATCAATCTCCTAAATCCCCGATTGACTTAGCGAGAGACGGCACCGGCTCGGACAAGCATGGGGCTCATTGGCCCCTCATCCGAGCCGCGTCCAACCAACTCGGCCTAAGGAGGTTCCCCTCCTTGGTTGAGTCAATCTCCTAAGTCCCCGATTGACTTAACGAGAGATGACACCGGCTCCGACAAGCATGGGGCTCATTGGCCCCTCATCCGAGCTGCGTCCACTTGAACCTCCCCTTTCTGCCTCAGGAGACCGGGTCGGTCTTGCCTCCCCTTCCCCCTCTGTGAACCGGGTCGGCGCGATCTTCCCCTCTCCTCTGAAGAGCGGGTCGGCACGTCCTTCCCCTCTCCTTCAAGGAGACCGGGTCGGCACGTCCTTCGCCTCTCCTCTGAAGAGCGGGTCGGCACGTCCTCCCCTCTCCTTTAAGAAGACCGGGTCGGCACGTCCTTCCCCTCTCCTCATGAGAGACCGGGTCGGCACGCCCTCCCCCTCTTCAAAAGAGACCGGGTCGGCACGTCCTCCCCTCTCCTTTAAGAAGACCGGGTCGGCACGTCCTCCCCCTCTCCTCATGAGAGACCGGGTCGGCACGCCCTCCCCCTCTCTTCAAAAGAGACTGGGTCGGCACGTCCTTCCCCTCTCCTCGAAAGAGACCGGGACGGCACGATCTCCCCTCTCTTGCAAAACCGGGTCGGCTTGGTCCTCTCCTTCATCTGGAGACCAGGTCGGTCTGGTCCCCTCTCCCATTTAGAGACCGGGTCGGACTTACCTCAAGATGGTCCAAGTTCCGCCACGAACGGGAGACGCTTCAAGATAGTGTCAAGATCTCCCATTCCTGGCGTGGGGCTAATTGTTTGGGCTTATTCCCAAGGCTAAACCAATTAAAGGAAGATCAAGGCCCAACAAGCTCCTAAGATCTCCTGGGGCCCATCTAGGGGGATTTCTTCTAGCTGTCAGGCAGCTGGGAATCCCAAAGTACTATAAATACCCAGCACCCTCATCAATGAGGAGGTATTGAATTCTTACCTAACAAACCAGAGCATCTCTCTCTAGACTTTATCTCTCTAGCTTGATCACTGACTTGAGCGTCGGAGAGGCGATCCCGGAACCACCTCCGGGGCAGTCTAACCTTACCTTTTGCAGGATTCCGGCGTACGGATCTATTGACTCAGGACATTCAGATCTGACCCGGTATTTCCTTAACAAGACAGTTAGCATCCTTAATTTCTAGACAAAAACAAAAATACTATTCTTAAAATAATGTATTTAATGCTTATTCGTAATACTAAATGATAACTGATACATATATCAAAATCCAATATTGTAAAACGATTTTATTTACTTGCTACACGCCTACACCTACACTAATACTTAAGGTTGTTAATGCACCGTTAAACCAGTGTAGGGTAGAGAGAAGTTTCTACACCATTAGAAATTTAGAATGTGAATAATATTGCTAGTGACCACTGACACCAATGTGGATTAGAGAGAAGTTGTTTTAATGACTTTAATGTGGATTTGCTAGACATTGGAGTTTGAAATCAACGTGACACACTGAAAGATGCAATGCTAAGCTGAGGAAACTTTGGTTTAAAGATATTGACTGAGGTTTTGCACGATTTGGTGCAAATCCAAAAGTCAAGGAAGCAAACAGACAAAAAGTGGGTCAACAACGAGGAGCTCTAATTTCTGCAATATTTTGGAGTTAACCCTTACCCCACTATTTTGTTCGTTTTATGGGTTTCTCTGACTCGAAGATCATCTAATACTATTTAGTTTTAATGTTTTATGATTTCCTTTTGTCAACCATGTAGCAGACATCAGTTGCTAGCTTAAGCAATCTAATGTTATTATCCACATTAAGAAACATAAATTTCGCTAGATACAAGTTTTTAGAATATGATTTTTTTATATGTAGTGTCAGATACTTACCATCTATATATAGGATGAGATTACTAAGCTTACTTATACCATCTTGCATTATAAAGTTATTGACAACATGTCTTTACAAAAAGTATAATCGTTAATAAGATCATCAAGTATGCTTAAATTCTTGGAAGTTTTTAAATCATATGGAGAATTCTCATGTTGATTTAGTAGGAAGTAAAAAAATGTGGCCAAAATAAAGAGATTTTTAGAAAATATGCTTCATAATCCTCATTTTAGGATTTTCCCTCAACTTATATGTTTCAAGAAGTGATAGGTAAAAGAGAAACTCATAGAAATATTTGGATTTTTACTTTTTAGCCGGAAGTCATATGATAGAATATAAAATATAATAGGATTACATTTTGTATTTGGATATAGTTTATAGAATTAAAATTCCACTTTATTTAGGTTTCCTAATATTATTAGGATTACTTTTATGTTGTAACCTATATATTAAGATCGATGGATTCACTTCAATCAAGGGAATTTACCTAAATCTAGCATGGTATCAAAACCACAATAATCCTCTAAGATTAATTTTTTGCGATCCTACACTTGGTTCTCCCTAGCCGACCCTCCCCTCGTCTCGTTTCCACCACTAATTCTTGAGCCATGGAAAAAGACGTTGAGCCATGGTTGTTTTTAGGACTCAAAAAATGCAAAAAAAAAGGTCATCAAGGGATGCGATTTTGACCATTAACCGCAACCCTTTGTATGACGAAGGGTTGCGGTTTTGGGCCTAATAAATCGCAGCCCTTCACTTTTGCCGAAAGGCTGTTACTGGTAAGGGCTGCTGGCCAAAAACGCAGCCCTTAGGGATGTTTTGACTGCAACCCTTGCTTTTTTCTCCACTAGTGACCCTCCCCATTTCCAATGCTTTTCCTAGCCCTTTTTTCCAACACTTCCCTTACTCCGAAAATGGATCTCCATGTATAACTCATATTTGGCACCATCTTTGCATCCCAAAACGACCTATTTGGGATATATTTGTCTTGTAAAGTTTTTTCCATCAAAGACTCACCATTGCTCAGCACCCTCCATGCTTACTTAGCTAATATGCCCTTGTTGAAGATTTGCATATTTCGGAATCCCATCCCTCCTTCCTTTTTCAGCACATGCATCTTCTCCCATGCCACCCAACAAGTCATTTTTTCATCACCTCTTTGACCCCAAAAGAAATTCTTACAAAGCCTCTCCATTTCATTAAGAATACTCACTGGGATAGAGAAACATTACATTGCAAAAATAGCGATTGCCTGAGTTATAGATTTAATGAGAATTTCCCGACCTGCTTGAGATAGATACATTTTATTCCGGTATGGGATAAGTTTATTAGGGTACGAACCGGGATGCCTCTTAGTCAATAAAGCCGGTTCCAGTTCCTTCAAGAAAGAACACGTAAACTAGCTTCGGGGGGTTGATCCGAGGAACGCCCCTCCGATGCCTAAGTCGGTTATGGGAAAATCGATAGGTCTCAAGTATAGATTCTTGGGATTCGTGAACGTACCTTATGACTCGGACCAGCGGGGTATTTATAGGGAACCCGGATAGGCCCTGTATTTACGGGGAATGTTCCATGTATATCCCTTTAGGATATACTCTTATCTGGTATACAAAATCTATCTTTTGGCCCGTCGACGCTGATAGGTGAGACTGCACCTGGCCCAAGCCCTTGGTAGAGGGCCCGTAGAATGATACCGGCAAGGTATCCAAATAAGACCGATATGATGGAGTCAACAGTGCTATAACGAGCGCGTAACCACATCAGTGGGCCCTGGTCTAATTAGACCGACATGGAACTTAGTCAGCCCCCATACAACTAGCCCCCAAGCCGGTATGTCTAGCATGGACGTATCCTGCTTAAATATTTTGTAAACCGACATGGGTGGAGCTGGCTAAGACTGAAGTAGGAAGCTGAAGCGTTGGCCAGGGAATTTCAAGCGTTGCCTTGATATCCGCGTCAACTGTCAGAGCTCTTAATGAGGAGTTGCATCACAGCTGGGTACCATTTAACAACACGTGGCGTGATCGTGACGGGAAGACGAAGAGTCGCCTAATCCCAACCGTGACTTCTTCTATACATACGCCTTGAGTGAGAACTATTTTTCACTTCTCACAACTTCGCACTTGATCTCCCAACTGCAACGGACTTTCCCTCCCTAAGATCATCCCTTGCATTCCTGACGGTTGCGACTGAACTCTCTTTCCGGCCTCACGCTACTTTGCTGATACCGGTTCACTCTTCCTTTATAATCTTCTTTCCAGGTATTTCTTTCCTTCCGTCTTATTTATAATGTCTTCAGATTCTGATTCACAAAACATTTCTAGAACCCCTTCTGTCCTGTCTGAAAGTGACGTCAATTCTGATAGCGTTTCCTCTAAGTCCGTAGAACTTAGCAATTCACCAGTAGTGGATGTTGCTAGGGAACTTAGAACTAAAAGCCAAAATGACTGTAGTACTTCGGGTAGGCAAGATAATGAACCGGCAATACGAGCCTCTCCTTTAGGGATGGTAGTAGAACAGGCAGAGGCCTTAGGAGTAAATGTTTATGGACAGTATGGGACCATGTTCGGTTTAGCTGAACGCTCCCCTGAACTCTTCCCTCCCGGTACTTCATCGGCCCCTGAACCGGTTATTGAGTTTGGGGAAACCTCAGGTAGGCCGGTACCCAAAGAGGTAATAGTGTCTCCTGTGCACTCGAATGCCGTAGATAGCGTTGTCCGGTTCGAGGAGGAATCTGATGAGGAATCCGTCACTCTGGAGGCGGAGGATAGCTCTGACCGAGAGGACCCCCCAGAAATTATCCCAGAGGAGTCAGATGAGGAGGGCTTGGCTGAGTTATTTATGCCACCCAACGAGCCCGGTAGTGCCGCGGTGGTGCAGATGGATGGAGATTGGGCCGATATCTGCCGGGGAAATAAGTTTTTGACAAAAGGACCCCAATATTTTGCCTTTCCAGAGGAGTACAAATTGGTGCTCCTGGTTAGAGGGAGTTGTGTGACCGATTGTCCTGCTGGCCACATTGCCATTTATGCCCATATGCTGGATTTTGGGCTACGGTTTCCATCCTCTAGACCTTTTCTTCGTTAAAGTTTTCAAAGCCTGGAACATCTCCTTATCCCAGCTGACCCCCTTAGGATGGCGGAATTTGATGGCATACGCCTGGGTGGTCCGTTATAAGGATTTCTGGAAACCTTGAACCTCTTCAGAAAATTGCACTGGATCAAGGAGGACGGTTCCGCCAAGGGGAACGGAGCTGGGAGGAAGAGGAGATCCCGGGCCGAGGACGGTGAAGGCCGGGGTGGCTGGATGTCTCTGTACGCAAAGGCCGGTAAATTAACCGTGTACCCTAAACCTACTTCCCTCAAGCACTGGAGGGAGAGATTTTTCTGGGTGCGTGTGCCGGATACCTTCCCCTTACGCCGTCAATGGACCAAACCGCGTTTCCGGATGGAACATATCCCTGATCGCGGCCTTACCCGACAGGAGAGAGTGGCCTATGACTTCTTTTCTCCTCCTCAATACCAGCACTGAAGGGCAAGAAGCAAATATCAGTGCCAAAGCACTGGCTGCCCCATGTCACCTATGTTTTTAGCAACCCTGCCTTGTCGGCCTTAGGATTCCGTACATACCCTTATGGTGGGTCTCTATGTTGTCTACTGTCGTTCGCTTGTATTCCTAACTTCTTTTTATTATTCTTTTTACTAACTGCCCTGTCGGCCTTGGATGTTTTGTTGTAGGTCGAGATTTTTTGGTGTGCGAGGCTTTACACGTAGACCATCGCTACCGTCCTCTGAGCAACATGCCTCCCAAACCCGCTCGTCGTTTTGTTTCTATCCCAGCTTCTGCTAGGGGCCGAGGAGGCCGAGGAGGGCGTGGAGCCGGCAGGGGTTCCAGTCCTAAAGAGGACGACAAGGACTCCATGCCTCTGGTCCACCGAAGTCCAGCATGGTGCTTCAGAAGAGGAAACCTGAGCCGGCAATGGAGCAACCGGTTGCTAAAAAAGCGGCCACAAAAGTCGCCCCTGTCACCTCCACGGCTTCTGAATCTACTACGCTCATTTCTGGCCGGGTCGCCATGGTCGGTAGCTCTTCTCAACGGCCCAAAATCTTCAAGCAGCTCACCCTGCCGGAAATGGTACCGGGGTTGGAGCCATTTGCTAAGCCCAGGAAAATTGGCTACCTGGAGTGATCCCGGCTTGAGTTGCCGGAGGTGTTGAAGAATCCCTGGTCCCGCTCTCCGGTGAAGGACGGCGAAAAGTTTGAGCCTAAGCTCAACGTTTTGGACGACGAGTCCCTGTTGCTCGATCGTCCACTGGAGGGTGGGAACCTGGGCTACCGTATCTTGAAAGCTATGCAGCTCAAGTACGACATGCCAGTAGATGAAGTCTACGCGCTTGCCGCGACGCATGCGCATAACCTCTTCCACCAGATCGGCCCCAATCTTCACAGTTCTTTCCGGCCTTTCCTGCTCTAAGCTTACTTCTTCCGTCTCTCCTTCCGGGCTAGGTCTCGGCTGGTCTGCCGGCCTTCCCTCGAAATTCTCCATTGACAGATCTTTCTTGGCCTTATTTTCCAGCCGTCGTTTCTTCCGTTCCGACGGTGGTGTATCAGCAGGACGCTTATGGTCAGAATGCCTGAGGGCGGTCAAATAGCATGCCCTTGCCAACTCTTGGTTCCCCCGGAGTTTCTCGGGGTTGCCGTCATTTGAGGTATAGACCATTGTAAGGTGGTAGGTTGATACCACTGCTTGAGCGTCATGGATCAGAGGTCGTCCTATGATGGCGTTGTATGCCGCCGGCACATTGACCACGAGGAATTCTACTAGCAGGTCTCTGGAGTGAGATCCCTCCCCCAGTTTTACAACCAATTTGATGGTTCCCTCTGGGACGACAGAGGCCCCTGTGAAACTGATAACCGGGTATGAGACCGGTTTCAAACATGCAGTGTCAAAGCCTATTTTTTCGAACGTCTCTTTATACAGTATATTAGCAGAACTTCCTCCATCTACCAGCACGCGATGAACCATTGCGGTTGATATCTGCGGAGATACTACCAGGGGATCATCATGGGGGTAAACAATACCCCTGGCGTCCTCCGATGTGAAAGCCATAGATGGCATGGCTGGAGGTGCCGGCCACTTTCCTGCGTTGTTGTAGCTCACTTGGTGCCTGACCTCTTTCAAACTATCTTTGGCACCATGTATGCTTCCATCCCTTGTCGGTTCACCCGTGATGACGTGGATTTCAGTGATCTTGTCTTTGACTGGCATTCTGTTGCCGTTTTCATCCTCTCTGGATGGAGATTTTCGGTCGACCCGTGCTTGGTACTGGGTGAAGTATTCTCTTCTAATGAGGTCTTCGATCCCGTCCTTCAGTTCTTTGCCGTCTTAAGTTATGTGACCGTAATCCCTATCAAATTCGCACCATTTTGATTTATCCCGGCCTTTATAGAACATCTTCCTAGGCCTACGCCATTTGTCATCGTCTTTGTGCAACTCGTATATTTGGGCACGGGATGTCGTGAGAGGAGTGTAGTTGTGGTACTTGTCAGGTCAGCCTTCATGCCCCTTTTTCACAGAGTTACTCTCCCCTCTTGTATTGGCGGTGTCCGGCTTCTTGTCTTTCCGGTATTTATCCTCTTTACGGTCTTTTTATTTATCTTTCTCCTCTGCTGCAGGCCTCTTAGCATTCGAGGCTTTGTCAAATTCCTCCCCCCGGATGTAGTCGTTGGCCTTGCCCAACACCTCTGTGAGGCTGGTTAGCTTCCTTCGGCCCAGATAGTTTCTGAAAGGAGTTCCTTCTTTCAGTCCCGTCATGAGAGCTAAGACAGCAACTTCCTGCTGGAGAGTAGGGATGGTGACAACCTCTGCGTTAAAATGCCCGACATAGTCCCTTAGACTCTCTGTCTCTCCCTGCTTGACCGACATCAGCTCGCCGGTGGTTTTCTCCCTTCGTTTGTTGCTAACGAAGTGTGTAACAAACATTAACGTAAGCTAGCGGAAGTCGAAGACCGTTGCCGGTGGTATGCTTTTAAACCATGTCTGTCCCAGCCCGATCAGTGTAGAGGGAAACACCTTACACCATACTGAGTCAGTGTCGGTGTATAGCAACATGTGCCCCTCATAGGCCGATATATGGTCCTCTAGGTCTGTCCTACCGTCATACTTACATGTCGGCATCTTCATTTTCTCCATGGGCTCTTGGAGAATGGCAGTGGAGAATGGCGAATTCCGCAAAGATACCGGTGCTCTTCACCGGTATTCACTCCTTTTCCTTATATGAGAGGATTGCTGTTGGACCTCTGTGTCCAGTGCTTCCTCCTCCTCTTCTTCCTCGTCTCCTATATGCTCTGTGGGGGTCTTGGAGTTGGCCACCTGATCCTGATCATGTCGGCCTCGCTCTCCCAGGCGGCCCGTTCCTAGTGAACGAAATTTTCTCACTGGACTGTGGGTTCTGCTCAGAGGTCGCTTAGCGGGCAGACCGGTCGGTGGAGTGTTGCTCGCCATGGCTTGGAAGACTTCCGCAGCACTTCGAAGTTGTTCTGGGGTAAACATGTGCTGTAGGGTATGGAAGATGTTTTCCTGGGGAGTCTCAGAAGCTTTTCTACCTTTGTCAGTGGGCGGCCGGCTTTGCTTGGTGGCCGGCAGCGGAGTTGAGAATCCTGGGGGAGCTTTCTCAATGGGAACATTGTTTTCATCTGTTTCCGGCATCCCAAATTGCTGATTAGGATCCATGGGGTTTTTGTTTGCAAGAAATGGCTTAGACTACAAGGTATTGTTCTCCCCTCCTTCTAGCGCCAATTGTTCCGGTATGGGACAAGTTTATTAGGGTACGAACCAGGATGCCTCTTAGTCAATAAAGCCGGTTCCAGTTCCTGCAAGAAAGAACACGTAAACTAGCCTCGGGGGGTTGATCCGAGGAACGCCCCTCCGATGCATAAGTCAGTTATGGGAAAACCGGTAGGTCTCAAGTATAGATTCTTGGGATTCGTGAACGTACCTTATGACTCGGATCAACAGGGTATTTATAGGGAACACGGATAGGCCCGTATACAGGTTGGGCACTGTATTTACGGGGAATATTCCATGTATATCCCTTTAGGATATACTCTTATCTGGTATACAAAATCTATCTTTTGGCCCGTGGGCGCTGATAGGTGAGACTGGACTTGGCCCAAGCCCTTGACATAGGGCCCGTAGAATGATACCGGCAAGGTATCCAAATAAGACCGATATGACGGAGTCAACAGTGTTATAACGAGCGCGTAACCACATCAGTGGGTCCTGGTCTAATTAGACCGACATGAAACTTAGTCAGCCCCCATACACATTTTTTTCCCGACCCTTTAGCTTCTTCCAGATTCGATCCTAAATAGTTTGAAAAACAAGTTTCTTAGAACCCCCAATTTACGTCGGGAGTCCAAGATACTTATCGTGTCCATCTACAACCTTAAAAGATAATTTCATCTGAAGCATAGTTTTCTTTTTAAGATTAATATTTCGATTAAATGACACCTCGAAATTCTCCATATTCAGTTTCTGTCCAGAAACAGCTTCATATATTGAAATCATTATACTTAGCTTTGGCTTGGT
This sequence comes from Beta vulgaris subsp. vulgaris, assembly GCF_026745355.1. Lineage (NCBI taxonomy): Eukaryota > Viridiplantae > Streptophyta > Magnoliopsida > Caryophyllales > Amaranthaceae > Beta > Beta vulgaris. Next base: position 11,397,667 of record NC_079203.1, read on the forward strand.
TACTTGGAGAAATGATAAACCTCTTTTTGCTAGATGTTTGCCAAACATCTAACATCCATGTGGCAACATATAAGTAGCACACATGTCACAATATTGTTTATCCAAAAAATTACTTTTTGCAATTTTAAAACTTGTATATCTCAAAAAATATATTTTAGAAAAAAGTAAAAAATATACCAATATTCATATATTTTTATTCTCTACAAATAGACATCCATTTTGATATAATTTCATCATATTTTTATTTTACTCTTCTCTATTTCTTATTTAGATATGTAAAAAAAAAAAAAAACAAACACTATCTGTTTATACACAAACACTATTTTTAGTTGCATAAACACTAGTTATAGTTACACGAACACTAGTTCTAGTAGCATGAACACTGTATTTTAGCATCGGAATTTTCTGACAGTGTCCAATTAAAAGAATACAAACACTATTTGTTTATACACAAACACTATTTTTAGTTGCATAAACACTAGTTATAGTTACACGAACACAAGTTGTAGTAGCATGAGCATTATATATTAGCATCGAAATTTTCTGACAGTGCCCAATTTTCGAGATTACTTTTTTATTTGACTGATAACTTTTTTCATGTATATTGATAATTTTACCCCTGCTAGATGTTTGTAAACATCTAGCAAGAAGAGGTTTATCTTTTATCATTTCTCTGGTTACTTGTATTCAATCTTAGCAAACAAAAAACTTGACATCTTATTATAATAATATTTATGGTTAGTAAGCCAACCGTGCGTCATTAGTCAAACAGTCAACTAAGTAGTTCAACTGCTCCTTTTTTTTTTCTTCACGAAAATTTGAATTCCTAAATCATCCTTCGCTTTCACAACATATAATCCCATTTCACTTTCAGCCAACTAATGAAATCTGGTACTAACCGTGTTTAAAACTTCAACTCCTGTGGACCAAAACAATCTTTTTAGGACTAAATGTGCATTCATGATCCAAAACATCTCGCCAGAAGCAGGGACATGAATATAGGGGATGCTTTTTTGAAAAAAAAAAAAAAAGGAATGAGGAGAAAATTAAAGGAGGAGATGCCAATGATGGATTATCAGAGTTCTGGGAAGAAAAGTGTAGATTAGCTTAGATGTAAAGTGTTTATGTCCGAAAACCAACATTTTGATAATTTTATTGTTACAATTTACTAATATTTTCTCCCTTGTCAAATAGATGAAATATCTAAAAAAGTTGTAACATAATTTAGAAAAGCGTTCAATTTTTTTTCAAAATGAAGAAAGTATATAAGATTAATCGTTACCATGTTGTAATATACTACCTCCGTTTCATATTAATAGTTACACTTTCACTTTTGACACTATTCACAAATTTCTCTTTGACTATCATGTGTGAGTTATGGTTGCGAGAAAATATAGTCATGTGGGGTCTTGTTTGATTCGTCTATGTAGTTTTAGAATATCGACTTTTTATATTTTTTACAAATACAAAGTTAGAGATATAAAGGCTCAAAGTAGTGCATCGGCATGCGTGAAGAGTGTTAAGTGTAACATGAAATGGATGTGGTATGTTGCAATGCATAATTTCAAAATAGTTGTTAGCAAAAACATTGTGAGCGTCAACAACGTGCAATCGAACCATTTTATATGCGGAAAACAATAGAGATAAATTATGAAGAATAGCAATGAAGAACACACAAGATTTACGCGAAAACTTGAGATCTAGGAGAAAAACTGCACTAACAGTTTGAATATGAGATGATGATACAAGGAAAATATTAGATCATTTTGGACTCTCTAACCTCTTTCTAAGATTCTCTAGTTGCTCTAGATGAATATCTTAAACCTATTAATAATATGGCACCTTTTTCTTGTTTAATTTTTTTTTTTTCGCTTTTAACTTCTTATACTACCTCCGTATTTGTTTAGTTGCAACATTTGGTTGTGTTACTATTCACCAACCAACTTTGTTAAACTATCTCGCACTATTATATAAGAAAAAAAACATAGTCAAGTGGAGTCTTGTTAGCTTCGTCTCAATGCGAGGATTCCAAATATCAAATTTTTATAATTGTTACTTACACAAAATAAAAATAAGAGATATTGATGTTCAAATAATCGTCTCGGCAAATGTGAAAAGCAAATGATGCAACTAAAAAAATACAAAGTTAAATTTAACCTAAAATAATATATATTATATTAAAAATAAATAAATTAAAAAAATTAAATAAAGACCACCTACTCTTCCAGGGTGAAAATAAAGGACAACTATACTATACAAATTAAACATGAATACATCTTAGATAAGCCCTGAAATAGAGGTGACCCTCTTTTGGCGTTTTGTTTCCGTTTGGTGCGTATAAGTTGACACATTAATAAAGTATATAACCAAAGTCCCCAATAATTTATATAAACCTAGAAATTAGAGAGGTTTCAAGAATCCCCATATTAAGCAAGTTGTTTTTCTCTGACAAGTCAAAAGAAAAACTATCTGGGAAACAGGAATGAGAGAGGAATAGAAGCTTTCTGAGGAATGGAATAGAAATTTTGGATCCAGGGATGCCTAAACCAAATTACTAAAATATGATTACTAATCTCAAAGAGTTTTTATGGAAATTGCACTGAATCCTTTGCATTTCTTTATTAAAATAGTAATCATCATTAATGTTCAAGCTTTGGTTCTTTCCTAGACTTTTAGTTGACCAATTAAAAAGTATCTCATACAAAATTTTATGGGTTTTTACTTAAATACTGTATCACACTAGGAGATGTTAATTAAAGTGGAGGACTGAAAAGAAAATGCCAATGAAATTTCAAATTGAAGAATCAACAGCTTGCTCTCATGTTTCCACTCTTGACAAGATCAGTGGCAAGGAAGAAATATCACTCAACTCAACTTGTCAATTTAGTTATTTAGGTAATAAACCACTAGTTTGGATGGACAATTTATGTGAATGTTATGTTCATCTTTGACAAGTATTCAACGTCAACACATATTAGATACGTCTCAATATGTACATCTGTCTCATATTTTTATATTTATGAACATTTATGTAATACTTGTAAGTATATATATTAATATATATATATATATATATATATATTCTACATGCTTATTGATATTTTATGTAGAAACTTTGCATGAAATAAAATTATTAATTAAAAAAGGTGAGAAATGTGGAAAAGAAGAGAAAAAGAAGATGACGGACATTCTTTTATCTTCATTAGAATTAGCTAGTGATACAATAGAGATTTAGAAACCACAGGAAGATAAGTTGTATAATAATGTATTTTGCAATGATTAATAAGCTAAGAAATATTAATTTTGTCGGATATGTGTTATTAATTTTTCGGAAAGTTGATTTGGATTATCATCTATCATCCTATTATAAGAAAAATGTAAACAAAATCAGTATAACTTAAATCAATATTTTGATTTGGTCGAGTTAGGTAAACGAGTACAGGTCAGTTTTGCCAGCTCTACCCTTCATACTAAAAATCTAAACAGCTTACAAAAGCATCAAAATGAAGTAATAGTGCTTTATTTCCTGCAGAGTCTATTTAAACTCCATTTTACTTGAGTTGAGTGTAACGAAACTCTCCTCCTCGTGCGTTGTCGTAATCAACACATAACACAATTTTCAGTGACAATTAACCACAAAGAGCGGCCAAAGCTTCGCATTCAGAGCCACCTTCTATCAACCCATATCAATGGTTTTTTGAATGGTGTGAAAATTATGTACTACGACACACTAATCTTTCACAAAGTTGAGCAATTCTAAGAGTTTTTAAAAACTTTGTGTTGTCTTTTCTATTTTCTACTTATGGCTTTACTTAAACTCTTCAAAAGGATGCTATTTCTAGTTAAAACCCCTTTTATGTCTTTGCTTTGGTAGCAAAAAGTAAGAAAAGAGAAGTTGTAGTTTCTTTCCTCCTTTTTTTTATATATACACTAAGTTCTTATAGAAGTGAAAAATGGAGGAGAAAAATAATGAGGTTGATAAAGTTGAAGATGTTATATTACCAGGATTTAGATTTCATCCAACTGATGAAGAACTTGTTGGGTTTTACCTCAAAAGGAAGATTCTTCAACAATCTTTACCTATTGAGCTTATTAAGCAAGTTGATATCTACAAATACGACCCATGGGATCTTCCTAGTAAGGCTCTCTTCTCGTCAACTTGTTTTCGCTAAACTCGACTTATATTTGCTCAACTAAGCTTAGTTTTTGCTCAACATAAACTTATCATTTTGCTTAACTAAACTTATTTTTCGTAAACTTATCTTATCTTTGCTGAAAAGAATAAAAGCGTAGCCTGAATAACAAAATAAATGTTGTATTTTCTTGTAAGGCGGTATTTACTTCACTTTATTTTTACTTATTTATGCTAAACTCTAGTATATGTCTCCTAGCAATTTACTGATTGAAATTGGCATAGGCCGTGTTCACTTCACCTTATTTTTACTGATTTCTGCGTAACTCTAATATATGTCTCTTAGCAATTTACTGATTGAAAAAGAAAAGAAGGGCTCCATTACTATTCCAGTTTTCATTTTTTTGGTACTAACCAATAACCATATATGTATGTTGGATCTTACCAAATACCAGAGTTGGCATCAACTGGGGAGAAAGAGTGGTACTTCTACTGTCCAAGAGATAGGAAATACAGAAACAGCACGAGGCCTAATAGAGTAACGTGTGCCGGTTTCTGGAAGGCGACCGGAACTGATAGGCCGATATATTCTTCTGATGGAGCAAAGTGTATAGGTTTGAAGAAGTCTCTTGTGTTTTACAGAGGTAGAGCTGCTAAAGGGATCAAGACTGATTGGATGATGCATGAATTTCGTTTACCTTCTCTTGCTGATGCATCCCCGCCTAAGAAGTTTTATGATAAAAGTTACCCTGCAAATGTAAGCTTCTTTGTCTTTTCCCTTTTTTTTTACTGTGTTCCCTTGCATCAAATCAAACATTTGTTAAGTTTAGCTTCAACTCTGTTTTATTGACAGAAAATAAGCCTGTTCTTTTGGAAAAAAAATAACTCTTAAGAGAATTAAAAAGCAGAAGATTGTCAATAAGTATTCCTTTCTTTTGTTGAGACTTTTAGAGTGTGTCCCTTTAGTGCAAAGGAAAGAATTTCTTTAAAAAATAATTTTCCTATTAAACTTTGTATGTTCTTTAATGAGAGTGGATAATAATCTTTCTAATAATGAAAAATTGTTACCTGCATATGGAAATATATATTTTTATTTTAAAGAAAGTTATGTCACATTTTCTTCTCTATTTCTTTTTTAATGAAAAGAAAGAAACTAAAAACGAAAAGTATACACCCTTCAATAACAAAAAACAATGTATAGTTGTATACAAATTCCTCATACTACAACCAAGGATGTCTTGGCCTAGTGGTCAAAATTGAGGTGCTGTGAAAGATGGGTCACAGATTCGAATCCCCCCTCTCCTTCTTTGTACTTTATACCGTCTTTGTAGCTCATATAGATAAAAAAAAATAAAATCATCATACTACAAAGTAGATATGAAAAACAAAAGTGAACAAGGAGAATATCTTTCTACATGAGAAGATTATTTTACATGATTGGTTGGGTTATACACTTACACTACTAAATAGTAGTGTAATATTTGTAAAGAATAACACTTTTTAAACCTTTACAACACCTTATAAAGACTAGATTCAGTCAAATCCTATAATCTGTAACATTTGGTGTTCTGATCTGCAGGATTCATGGGCAATTTGTAGAATATTCAAGAAAACAAACACCATGGCACAAAGAGCTCTTTCACACTCTTGGGTATCCCAACTACCAGAAACAACTACTACTACAACTACTGACATGTTTAATCAAGGTTCAAATATCATTACTTCACAATTTAGTCCGGAAAATAATATATCATGCACAACAGAAGCTGTACAATTATGCAACAACACTGACTTACAACAACATAATACAACTTCTTCGCCCGCAAATTGTTTCTCCACCCTTGATCAGTACAAACACATTGCTAATCCGACGGTCTCTAAACTATCTGTTATCCCAACTTCCTTCACAGACTTCCCAAATAACTTGATCTTTCCAACAGCAGAAGTATCTGCCATGCTTCTGAATCTTTCCCCTGTTTTCACCTCAGATGTTGCTAAAATCACAGATACTATCGAGTTTGGTGGGTCACAGCAGCTGTTTAATGGTTTTCCTATGAGTTTATCGCCAAATATTGAAGCAGAAGATCAGTTAAGCTTCAGGAAGAGCCATAATCAACAATGGAATAGCATCAGATCACTTGGATTTCCTTTCAATTTACCGCCTTCAATCTCAAACTCGGGTACTTTGTCATGGGACTCGGCTCCTTGTCCTAGCGAGTTGTCCACGAGTTATTCCTCGAACAAATGTTATAGGTAGATCGTCAGAGAGGATTCTAATTGTAGGAGATCTAGTTAGTTTAATTCTAGGTGCTTAAGTTAGATCAGCTGTAGGAGAATGTAGGACGTAGAGTGCAGCTAATCCTTTAATTATTACTTTAAGGTAATTTTGATGTTAATTTTTTATGCAGAAGTTCCAACTTTCTTATCTCCAATTTTCTTTGAGACTCTCAACCATTGAGACGTCTTGGGAGTAAGATATGCTCATAGAGGAAAATAGCATTAGTGTTCTTCTTTTTGTGTACATTCTCTTCAATTTTGAAAATCTGTTAGACAGCATATGGTAATGTTGATCAATAATAACTTGGAAAGAAAAAAAAAAAAAACACTAAATGAAACATCATAAAAAGGGTCACATGGCTTGGTTAAGACTCAAGATACTATTTACTTGAATGATTTACTAAAGGTGTCAACTCCTCTCAAATGAAGACATTTAAAACTTGTCGGTGGACCAGGTTTACAATAATTTATTATACATTCAGATTGACTTTGTCACATGCACAAAAATTGATTATATCTAAAACAAAACCCGACTATATCATATAAAAATTGACTAGATTACAGAATTAATTAAATCATACAATCATAGAAAAAATTGACTATATAAGAAGTTGGTTTGTAAACAAAGTATAGTAAAAGTTAAAGGAAATAAGATTCTTGATTATACTATTAGTTCTTACAATGTTTTTAATTCTCAATTCTGATTTTATTACACTCATGTATATTTGTGTAAGTTTTGTTATTATAAACCAAGTACAATATAAGTTAACAAAAATCAATTTACAAGCATATTATTAAGTCCTAGATATCTTGTTTTCAATAAAATTTATGAAAAGAAAGTTTAAACGACAAGAACGTTTATTTTTAATATTCAAAACATCATATTTTACATAGTTGGATTAGCTAATTTATATTTTAATAATATCAAGGACGTATCACTGATATACTTTTATTATTCGATTAGGTCCCAATTTCATAAGCGGAACGTTTTAAGTAGTCAACGAAGATTCTCTGTTACAAGGTACATACGCGTACTAGTTCAATTAGATTCGTTAGTATCATGTTATGTTATGAATTGTTTTATTGGAACCTAGAATCGTGATAGGGAATTATTGTTGGTTATGATTAATGAGATTGTTTGATAACATGAAATTAACTGGAAATATGTATGTATTTCCTTGTTGTATGACTTGTGAATTGAAATGAATTAGTGAGGAAAATAGCATTAGTGTTCTTCTTTTTGTGTACATTCTCTTTAATTTTAAAATCTGTTAGAAAGCATATGGTAATGTTTTTTTTTTTTTTTTTTTTTTGGCGACAAGAACAAACAAGGAAGCAACACCTAAACTAATTTACCTAATCTAGCTGATACAGCTAGGTTAAAGCATATGGTAATGTTGATCAATAATAATTTGGAAAGAAAAAAGAAAACACTAAATGAAATATCATAAAAAGGGTCACATGGCTTGGTCAAGACTCAAGATACTATTTACTTGAATGATTTACTGAAGGTGTTAAATCCTCTCAAGTGAAGATACACTTAAAACGTTTTGGTGGACCAATTTTACAATAATTCATTATATATTCGAATTGAGTTTGTCACATGCATAAAAAGTGATTATATTTAAAAGAAAATTCGACTATATCATATGAAAATTGACTATGTTAGAAAATTGACTATATTAGAAAATTGATTATATCATACAATCATAAAAAATATAAAAAAAAAATTGACTATATAAAAAGTGATTATACCATATCATACTATATTAACTTTTTATATAGTCAATTATTCTAAAAATTGATTAATCACTTCATCCCTCCCGCCGCCCACCAAACTCGTTGGTGGTCGCAGGTTGCCGGCGAGCCTGTGTCGGGCCCTCTACCGCATCCTTTTGCTTTCCTTTCGTCGTGTCCTTTCTTCTCTCTCTCCCTCTCCTGCCGTCGTTTCCCCTCCCTCATTGTCATGTCACCCCACACCTTCCCGCTCTCGTGTCGTCGAGTCCCCTCCCTCGCCATCGCATTACCCCCACACCCTCCCCCTCCCCTGCCGTCGAGTCCCCTCCCCTATCGTCGTGTTACCCCACACCCTCCCCCTCCCTTGTCGTCGAGTCCCCTCCCCTATCGTCGCGTTACCCCCACCCCCTCCCCTGCAGTCAATTTGTTTTTTGTACATCTCCGTCCCCCGTTTTCCATTCCCTTTCTCGGTTCCCCTGTGTCTCCACCTCCCTATTGCTTCTGTTTATCTGGTTGTGCGTTGGTCAGTCTCCCACCCTCCCCGTCGATGTATGTTAGTTTCGGCAACCATGGTCCCTGTCCTCGCGTCTGGTAGGCGGAGTCCCCTATTTCGTGTTCTGGTTGTTTTGGGCTTCCCCTTCCCCGATTTTTATACTGAGCTACCCTTTCCCCTTCCCCCTGTTAGTGTCGGGCTCTCCCTTTCGCTCCCTGTCCCCCCTGGTTGTTGGAATCTCCAATTAGTTATGTTAGTTTTTTTTTTTCCTAAAATGTGTGTTTAATCTCCGAATAAAAGGAGTTTGTTGTTTTCAAGTTGCTAAAGATGTTGTCCGTGGTTGGTTGTAGCCATCGACAAGTGTTTGTCAGTTGGGTCAGGATGGGTGGTTCAAGGTTGTAATAAGTAGTAGAATATGTCGATTGTTGGGAATATGTGATACCGGATGCGGTGACTCGAGAAGTTCGTGAGCATGGACGAGGCGATGATAGTTTTTCATGATTGGGACGTACATTTTCCGATTTTGCAAACCGGAGGTATGTTCGAGAGTTCAACTTATTTGGCTCTCTTTCTAGTTTGGCGTTGACCTTAATGGTCCTTGCCTTGACAACTTCAAATCTGAAGGCGGCACCCCAGTTGCATATGGGGGTTTTTCGCACGCCACTCATATGTGTTTCTCATATCTCATGGAGAAACCTAAAATACTCTCAAGCGAGAGTAATGAGTCACAATGAAAAGTGACTCTTCAAAAAATCATGAGCCTAGAATCCCAAGCGACAGCAGATTGTTGGGAGTGCTCATGCGGCGAGAAGCGACACTCGCCGTCAGTTGTTAGTTGTCCGGATCATGAACGGCATTCGCTTCTTCTACCACTTCCATCAGCCATCCGAGGTTTGACTCCACCATCACAAGCGACGCCCCCCTTACCAAGCGATTTTTTATCCATTTTACTTATTTTAGTTTTAGATGGAATGTACATGCTCATCAAGCTCATTTAGGTTTGTATGTTTGGTTTAGACCTGGTTGTATTAACATTAGACTGTACTTGCACTTTTAATTAATGTATGATTTCTCGTTGTAAAAAAAACTCCACAAAAATGAATTAACAACTTATATTTTACACAATCTTCACTTTACCTTCAACACCCTTAAAAATTTTCAGTTGTAGTAATCACTCTTTTTATTATCCTCCTAAAAAAAAACTACCTTTAATTACTGGAAATTTTCATCAACTGTAAATAGACCCAACTCTCTTATGAGTGCTCTGTACTTAGTTTCTGACTCTGCAACTGCCACCAGTCAGATATCAGAATAAGGCTTCTCAAGCGTGGCCAAATTCAAGGAGGTGAAAGGTTCGACATTGCACAATCAAATTTCAAGATGACAGTGAACCAACTCTTTGCTCTCTCCAAAGCCATTTGTCTTGAGTTCAGACTTGTTCATATTGAAAATCAAAGATGAGAACTGCCTAGTATGATCTAGTCATGCTCATTGATATAGGCATAAAAGAACAGAGTAGAATTTTAACATACATATTTCTCCCTAGCATATTTTATTTCTTTCTTTTTGCTTCTTTTTTAAATTCGTGAGAAAGCACTTTTACCTCGCCAAGAGGCACGAAAATATACAGGTATGGCAATAGTGAAATGTTGCAAAGTTATTACGGAGCAGCCTACTAGATGGTGAAATGTTGCACAGTCATTAAGGTGCCTACTATGGTTTGGTGATGTTGTCGCAATATTTCAGAGTATAAGGGAGAGGTTCAAAAATGCACAATGATTACTCATCTTGGCCCGCAAACATCAAGCAATTTCTATGAAACTGTATGCCAAATTATACTCATCTTGGCCCGTAAACATCAAGCAATTCCTCTTTTATATCAGTGCATAACACAGCGTGAGAAAAGTAATAGCGTAGGAGGGGGTTTTACCCCGGAATGTACGATGCTCGGCGTTGGCACCACAGATAATGTATAGGAATGTTGCACAATGCTTGGTACCTACGAACCTGTCTGCCCTCAACAATTTTCAAAGATTCATGGAAGGAAAGTGCTGGCTTACGTGTAGAAAATTTCCCATATCCTCATAACAAAGCTGGATTTAACATCAAAAATTTTGCCCTCAACAATACAACTCGCAGGTCACTCTTTCAAATGTACTACATTTGAAATAAACCGCAAGTTCAACTCTGAGTCTTCCCTACTCACCACGTACTTGTTCCGACCCCTCTTCCATGCGGTGTTATAAGCGTCTCATAGTGAGATGCCCAAACGGCGTCTCACAAAAATTTGGAACCAAAGTTAAGTCAAAGTGGTACCAAACTAGAGTTATTTGATACCAAAATGTAACCTTGGTACCAAACTAAAATTTGATACCAAAATAGAGTTGGTACCAAAGTACTCTATTTTGATACCACTTCGACTTAGCTTTGGTACCACAAATGGCATCTCACTATGAGTTGCAAATACTTTCTCCTCTTCCATCTCCCTCTAAAAATAGGTCTATGAGCTTTTAACAATCAAGTACAACGGTTTAGACTCAAAGATTGCTGCTTACCCAAAAGATAGCCCCCATTAGTCACTGAAATGATTTACCAAAGGTTTTATGGACAGCTAATCAAAAATCTAAGGAGAATAAAAGATGATGTAGCAAACTAGGAGTAGACAAAACCAAACAATTTTCTTCAGTCATAGATATTGTCATCATCGTCATCATTAAACAAAATTGCACCTAGAAAAGCCAGAAGTCGCTAATCCAGAGACAGCCTACTTGAAGTCTGTCCATTCTAGCTTTTGCCAGCTTGCTTTTCCTTCGTCTTCTGGATCTTCAATACCTTTTTCACAATCTTCTGCTCCTCCACCAAGAAGGCACGGATTATCCTACAAGAAAGTCAGACAAAACAAGCTTTTCTTACTATCTTTAACTGCTAGGGGGAAAAAGAGTAAAAAAAAATTCTCCAAATGAAATTGAAAAAGACTATATAGCACACCATTTGTTGCCAAACAGTAAAGAGGGAGGGGAGTAACGTATCCACTTACACAGCCCCCACCCCATTTCCTCTCTTGTTTGCTAACAAACTATTTGCTGCTTAGCCACTCCGAAAAAAAAAAAAAGGCTTACATACCTCTCTCGAACAGCAGATCCAGACAACACACCACCGTAAGGTCGGTTGACAGTCCTACGGTTTCTAGGCAATCTAGACCTCTTGTATTCAGTGGGTCTCAGGTGTGGTATCTGTGAAGCAGCACCAAGTAAGAGTCAGAACAAACCTAAACAGTAGAAATCTCAATAAATCCATATAAACAGCTTACAAATTATAACATGATGGAATAACTTTTAAAGCACAAGGACAGTGAGCAAGAATGTGTAAATAAACAGCTGAAGGCCAGGTAAGTGAAGAGCTCATATGAAAACAATTACAACTTTTCTACAAGCAATTTGAGTAAAGACCAAACCCTCCATAGAGTACTCAGTACCAACTTCCTTTGTGACAAGCAAGAAACTAGGACAATAAATTATAACAAGCATGTAGCTCATATTTGCCATTGTTAACAACTTCCATTAAAACTAGCAGAACAAAATACCAGCTCGGCAACTACCATTATCTTCAAAAATTCTACCCACATTCCAGAAACATCTCTTTTACACATTTCAATCACCATGAAAGTCAAGTCATATTCAAAAAGTGAAATAGTTCAGTCCCTTTACCCCTGACTAAAAACTCTATGAAGAATCAACTATGTAATTAGCAACCAAGTATTTGCCTTTTGTCAAAGTATTAGGTGCATAATCTTGGACAAGTGGCAAGTGCTCACAAATTTTTGACAAAGTCACAAGTTTTCAACCAGATTACACTCAGAAGAATACATTGATATGTGCACCGTTTTCACAGAGGTAGAAAAGAAAAACTATACCTCTGTTTCACAATACATACAAGCGACATTCACCTTTTTGAGATGTTTCATAATACTTGTAGACTTTATTTTATTGGTATCTTTTTACATGGCGAAAGACCAATCACATCGGTAGCAGAGAAAACTTAATCTTATTTCCTTAACTCGTGGCCATTTCACAATGTTACATGCACTGAGAAACAGAGGAAGTATTGAGAAATACTAAACTAGAGTAGATTTTGGCCAAAGGTACACAAACACAAAAGTTATATACTACCAGTCTACCACCATAACCACCACCACCACCTAACATCAATCTCGCAAAGGCAACCTTGCTTCTAGTGATAGACTCATAGACTATATATAGTGGTTATTCAGAGAGACCTCAAGAAATCAATAAACTCCCTTTGTCCTTACATTAAAGTCACATAAATTACTTTGGTACGTTAAGAAAAAGTATTCACACTGCCTAAAAAAGTAATAGTTTAATATTGGAAATTCCAAAATGTGCCCACTTATATTGAGTGTTTGGGATAAACTTGTGTCATTTTCATAATTAAAATATATGAGAGGTAGCAGTAATATGACAAGTGACAACTACTTCTAGAAATACGAGTAACTTATAAGACTAAAAAGTAAAAACACCTAAGTTTTACAAAATTGCCTAAAGTATTCGACTTGCGCCTTTTCATAAAATAGAAAACGCAAATAGCACATCTGCAGGTGTGTTAAAATTTAGGCAACTAGCACAGAATTGGACCTCCCCAGACCCCACCTGTGGCGTGAAGTGTTCCATAACGAAGTTGTTATTATGTTGCTTTTGATGTTATTGTCTCTTTTATTGCTGCTATTATTCTGAGAGAAAGGACAGAGGAGGAGATAACATAGATGAAGAGGTGAAGTCAAAATAGTGGCAAAATGGGATCTAGCCTTGAGATGAAGAAGGTTCAATTACATTGTGTTACTTAGGGGCTGACAAAGAGGGATCAATAATAAAGAGAATATCAGCAAAGGAAAACAATAATAACATACAAGAGTTTCAACAGACCATGAAGCTATCAATGCAATATACGTTATTCTGGCGTTTGCTCAAATTTTAAAATTAGTGTCTAGAAAGATGCAAATTTAGGTTTTTATAGTCTATAAGAGTCAAGAAATACACTCCTACATTGCTCAGCGTCAGTCAATAGCTGCTCCAGAGAAACTGCTTGAAGCACCAACACTGGCATCTCTCCATCCTACACTTTTTCAAGCTATTCCCCCGTACTCATACTCACCAATTTACCTCAAATTTAAGAAAACTATTTTTTTATAGCTCTTCCTGGCCCTTCAGCATCAACTAATCGATGTTAAATTGTCAATCACAAATCATTCATATGCCTCATTTGCAATAACAAACTCAATCAAATAATTTGAACACTTCAATTACTCATAGACATAACCAAACAGAACAACTAAAATTATCAAGCTCATAATACAAACAACAGAAATGAGGACAGACAATTTCCATAATCACAATGGAAATTCTCAAATAAATAATCGAAACATCTTCTCAGACGCCCCAAGTACATGCAATTCTGCAAGTAACCTTGCTAATTTCATCTAATCAATTCATTTACCATTCAAAAAACCCATTCACACTACCATCCAATCAGTCCATCATACATCAACATCTTTAGGTACCCAAATTCCCCAAATTACATACAATATCAAAACTTCATCAATAAAATTACAACAATTAATTATACACTAAACATAAAGAATCAAATTTAGCTTATAAAAACAAAGAAAAAATCATACCCCTTGAATTCTCTTTCCTGTAACAGGGCATTTAGGACCGCTAGCTCTCTTCTTGGTAGTTTGATACACCAATTTCCCCCCTAAAATTTCCCAACCATAATAACAAAATCAATCATCAACCAACTTCAATTTACTGCATTTTATATGAAAATCAAAATTTTGTTTGACAAAGTTTATGAAAACGATACCAGGAGTTTTGACGATCCTATGTTGGTTAGACTTGGTGGCATAACTGTGCCGTTTTCTGTAAGTGAGACGTTGCACCATTTTCAGTTGTTTTGTCGTCGAATAACTTTCTCTCTCTTGAAAATCAAGCAAAAGGAGTAATGGAAGGTGAAATGAAGGATGATAAAGGGGGCGGAAATTGATGTTGAAACCCTAGATCTAACGGCTTGAAACAGTTATCAGTTATTCCAATGGATTACAGATTTGGACTTGCGGAGTATTTCAAGTGGTCTTACTTTGTTGGTAGTGAATGTCATAATTATGTATTTTGGCCTTCAAAGCCTTGTAATGGGCTTTTGCTTAAGGTTTTGAAGTCTAAACTAGTTTTTGCCTCTGACACGGTTATCATCCTCATGATCTTATTAATAGGAGTACATGTTTAGAGTTTTAGGACGTGTTGGACGCAAGTTCTTGAGGTAATTTTTAGTTTTTGAGGTAACTTTTAGTGTTTTGACTGAGTCAAAACACTAATTAAGAAGAATAGGAGTATTTGTTAATTAGTGGTATGAGTAGCTTTTAGTGGTAGAATTAGTGTGTCAAAAACTATAATTTATAGCTTTTCGAGTAGTGTTTAGTGATGTATAAACTTTATATTAAAGTTAAATTGAGTTTTTGACTAGTTATTTGTAAACAGTTACTTTAACAACTTTTTTTTACCGAACATCAACCTAGAATTCCGCTACTTTGGCAGCTAACAGCTAAAAGCTATACACCAAACACTAACAGCTACTAGCAGAGCTAACAGCTACTCTCACATCTAAAAGCTATCACCGCGGCTACCATTGTCGAATACTCCCTTAGTCTATTAAGTGAGTATATTTATCATCAATTAATATTTAAATATTAAAACTTTCAGAAGGAAATGGAAGAAAGGGAAGGAAACGAAGGCCGAGGGACACCCTTGTTTATATAAGGGATTGGGAAAAGGAAGAGGATAGAAAAGGATTGATTAATTTGTTGTTCCCTCTTTAATAAGCATCATCCCTCCTAAATTGGAGAGGTCTGGATGGAAAATGGCGTTTTATCTTTCCCCTCCCTTTCTTTTCCCTCCCCTTTCCTGTTTATCCCTCCCCTTCACTTTTCTCCTATATTGCTATCCAAACAAAGCTATCACTATTCACTTATAGAGAATAGGTTATCTTCTTAATCTACTATAATGATTGATTTGTTATGAGATAGCAAAGGAGAAAAAGTAAATCCATTATGAAAAAATAATTAAGGAATTAAAGAAATGTAAAAAGAAAAATAAAAATTGAATGTTGTAGTCACTATTTTGATGATGACAAATAATGTATTTTTATTCTAGTTAATTACTATCTAAGTTAGTTTTATGTTTACTTAGGTTAATTTTATGACTTAGTATATATTAGTTTTATTTTATTTTGAAACAATTAGCTTATTTATGACTTATGGAGAATTGGTTATGAGTTTAACCAAAATTAAGTTATTTAAACTAATTGTTTGTTTATTCGAATATTTACATAATTATATTGGTTTTGATTAATTCTAATGTTGTGGAATATTAAATTTAACAAAATTAATTTCCATAATGTTAGTGGAGTTAGTTAGTGGTATATGCACAGGTATTTGAATGAGTAAAATGAACATGCAACTACAAACAACTACCTAGCTACAAATCAGGAAACAAGGGGTTGGTCAGCTAGCTCCTAGATTCTATGAGACATAACCAACTGCCACCTTCCTAGCACTCACTAACAGCAACTTCGGTTGAGCGAAAATGGAGGCTGGATGAACGTGGACTTCGTGCTGAATCTGTAGAGTAACGGCTACAGAAGTGGTTGGTTGTGGGCTGCATTATAGCGCCCATAACAACCTAGTGGAGCAAAATGTAGAGCACCAGATTTCCTTATTTATAGCTTAAGAAAATCAAATTCAAACTTAACACTTTCCAGGTTCATTATAATATTTTATGTGAAAGTTTATTTTCGGTTATTACTCTTCAAGCAATTATTGTAATATTTTTCGAGTGTGGGTTGTCAGAATAAAAATCTTGTATTCAAGAGAGATAAAAGAGAAAGAGAAAGAGAAGATAGAAGAGAAGACTTCTAGTGAAGTCAAGTGAGGAAAGTCACATGTTCAGGGGAAACAAGGTGACTGGGAATTGGTTCCTAGAGGAACTAAGTGATGATTGATTTATAATTAGTTGAAAGAACTATTATAAATAAAAGAGCAAGGTTTCTTCCTAAAGAATTGAGGAAGAGAACCTTGTTAAAAGGATCTTCGTGTGTTCTTCCTTATTGCTACTTCTCTTTATCAGCTCTCAAATTTAGTTTATCCGCAAAAAGATTGAAAATCTCCCCAACTACAATTCACACCCCCGCCCCCCTCTTGTAGTTGATCTAGTGTTTATACTAGATAACATTGAAAAAATCCTACTTTAAGGCTTGATTTTTCAAACTAACTGAATATTACCTTTTGAAGCAATTGTAGAATTTTAAATTATCCTAGAAGTGGTTGGATCAACTTCGAATATGGTTTTCCTTAACCTAATGTCACAGAATTGGGGAAAGTTTTTAAATTTGGTATTAGTTTATGAGATAGGAAGAAAAACAAGTTTTTTTAATCACATATTCACTACTATATAGAAAGGCAAAGGCAACATTCCAATTTTGTTGCAATAGGGCCAAAATATGTTGCATTAGGTCCATTTCAAAGGGAGTGTATCATTGCAGTTGTTGGAGTTGTAATAGGCCTAATGAAACGAATCTTTGGACCTATTGCAACGACTTCCTGCTATTACATTTAATGTTGCTTTAGAATAATATATATTGCAATGGTTGTGTAAGGGCTTATTCTTCCCAACTTATTTTCAGTTCAGTTCAATTCAGTTCAGTTCAGCCGTTTTATGCTGAAGAGAACATGCCCTAAGTGAGAGGTTTTAGAGAGCTCGCTAGAGATGGTAGTTGCTCCAAGATATGACCCAGACTATGTTGGACCCCGATTTGTAAGGGCATAGGTCTAAGTTTTTCATACCCAACATGATGCAGGAGCATCTAGCTTAAGCAACCAAGGTCTTCTTCTACATGATCATAAGGAGAACATGGTGAAGGAGGTTCAATTTCTAAGCCTAACTAGCTCGGTTTGTTCTAAACCTTACTTAAGCACCTTAATTAGGTTAATCATATGTTAATCTCTACTTAAGCAAGATTAACTAATACTAATGACATCTTAATCATCATTATGTATTGGTAATCAAGTTTAGTAAGTGATTAGTAGCCTAATTACATGCTTAAGTTAAGTTAATCATGCTTTAAGAGCTAAGCTAGTTTAGCTCATGTAATCCGGTTCTTTAAGCAAGCTTTAGGAGTTGTTTTTGCTGCTTTTGGTTGCCACCTCCAGCTGAATTGAAGCCTTATGGAAGTGTACTAAGCCATGTGAAGTTCACATGGGCAAGAAGAGCCATATCCAATGAGCATAGAAGACTTCAAGGCAAGGTATGCTGCTGCCCAGCTCTCCACCGTCCAGCTTCCCTTCTCTTTGAAGCTTTTGGGCAACAATCATTACTACTGCAAATGGCTCAAGTTTTTGAGGCGTTATAGTTTAATATGTTTACTTTAATATTCCATTGGTAGTTTTTCTGTTTTGTAACTTCCAATAGGGTGGCTAAGCTAGTTTGTAGGAGGTGTGCTGGAATGGTTGTAATATTTGTTTCATGTATTTTATTAGCTTAGTTGGCGTAGCTATTGTGGTCCAAATCAGCTGATTTTTGGACACAATGTAAAAAAATATGTTAGCTTTGTACTCTTTTTGGAATTAAGTCATTTGAATCAAAATTGAGAGAGTTACACTCAAAACATTAAGCTGTGTGCTTATTGCTTCTTCCGGTCAGTTTTGGCCATTATCAAATCTTTGCTTAGTTCTTTCACTTAAACGTTGATTTAGTGAATGAATCACAAAGTAGACTCAAGTTAGAAGCTTATTGTTATAACTTGGTCTTTGATTGGTGGTATTTGGGTAGTGAAAGTGGTGGTTGTTCAATCTAATTGAACCGGTTTGTTACAAGTTCTTATGTTCTCTTTCTTTGTTCTTGCTTAATCCTTTCTAAACCTCAACTTGATAAAGCTGTAGAAAAGGGGAAGGTTATGTATTTGTTGTTGTTATTGGATGAAAATGATGAGAATCTTAATGAAGTGCACGAAATGGTGAAACCTTTAGTGAAGGAGTTTGGTGATGTTTTTCCTATTGATCTTCCATGTGGTTTACCCCCTAGTAGAGGAATTGAACACCAAATTGACTTGATTCCTGGCGCCCCTTTACCTAATAAACCAGCTTATAGATGTAATCCTGAGGAAGCTAAGGAGTTGCAAAAACAAGTTTGCGAGTTGTTAGCTAAAGGATTTGTGCAAGAAAGTCTTAGTCCATGTGCTGTGCCTGTCATTTTGGTTCCTAAGAAGGATGGTTCTATGAGGATGTGTGTGGATTGTCGTGCCATTAACAACATAACAGTGAAGTATAGGTATCCAATACCTAGACTTGATGATTTGCTTGATGAGTTACATGGTTCCACTATATTTTCGAAGATTGATTTAAGAAGTGGTTATCATCAGATTAGAATAACAAAGAGGGTGATGAATGGAAAACAGCTTTTAAAACTAAGAGTGGTTTGTATGAGTGGCGTGTGATGCCATTTGGTTTGACAAATGCTCCTAGTACTTTCATGAGACTTATGCACAGGTACTCAGCCCTTCATTGGTATCTTTGTTGTTGTTTATTTTGATGATATTCTTGTGTATAGTCAAAGTGAACAGGAACATCTTGCATCTCAAGAAGGTTTTCCTTAAACTAAGGGAAAAGAAGCTGTATGCAAAGATGGAGAAGTGTGAGTTCTTTACTTCAAGTGTGACATTTCTTGGATTCATAGTGTCATCTAATGGCATTTCTATGGATGAATCTAAGGTGGAAGCAATCAAGTCATGGCCAGTTCCTAAATCTATCACTGAGGTTCGAAGTTTCCATGGTTTAGCTTCTTTTTACAGGAGATTTATCAAGAACTTTAGCACCATATTGGCGCCATTGACTGAGTGTATCAAGAAAGGGTCCTTTATTTGGACTCCTGCAGCACAAGAAGCATTTGTCAATTGAAGAAATGCTTAGTAAGGCTCCTGTTCTAGCCTTACCTGATTTCAAGAAAGTGTTTGAAGTGGAGTGTGATGCAAGTGGCGTGGGCATTGGAGCTGTTTTCAACAAGGAGGGCGCCCATAGCCTATTTCAGTAGAAGCTAATCATCTAGACTCAACTACAGCACTTATGATAAGGAGTTCTATGCTATTGTTCGTGCCTTGACTCATTGGACTCATTATCTCAGACCAGCTCATTTGTGTTACATTCAGACCATACAGCTTTGAAGTACATAAATGGACAACATAAGCTCAGTCCAAGACATGCAAAATGGGTGGAATTCCTTCAGTCCTTTGATTTTGTTTCAAAATATAAAACTGGAGTTTCTAACATTGTTGCAGATGCTTTATCAAGGAGGCATTCTATGCTTTCTCTATGGAGGCTCGTGACTTGGCTTTATCATCTTAAAGATTGTATTATGATGATCCAGATTTCTCTTTATTTGTTAGAAGCATGCAAAGAAGGATCTCATGGAGCTTATTCATTGCAAGATGGCTTTCTTTTTCGAAACAACAAGCTGTGTATCCCTAAATGCTCATTAAGGGATTTGCTAATCAAGGAGGTTCATGGAGGAGGACTAGCAGGACACTTTGGCATTAACAAAACTGTTGATGTATTGCAGGAACACTTCTACTGGCCGAAACTTGCAGGAGATGTTCATGCTATTCTAGCTCGATGTTCTATATGTCAAAAGCTAAAAGTCCTTTCATCAAGGCTTTACACGCCTTACCTGTTCCAGTTCAACCATGGGAAGATGTGAGCATGGATTTCATTGTTGCTCTACCTAGAACTCAAAGGCAAAAGATGCAATCATGGTGGTGTAGATAGATTCTCTAAAATGGCTCATTTCATTCCTTGTAATAAAACTGATGATGCTATTCATGTTGCTGATTTGTTCTTTAAAGAAATAATTAGACTTCATGGAGTTCCTAAGTCTATTGTTTCTGATAAAGATGTAAAGTTTCTTAGCTATTTCTGGAAGAACTTGTGGAAGCTTTTAGGTACTAAGTTGTTGTTTAGTACTACTGCTCATCCTCAAACTGATGGCCAGACTGAAGTGACCAACAGGACATTAACTATGCTGCTAAGGACACTTGTGAACAAGTCTCAAAGGGATTGGGATCTAAAGCTAGCTCATGCTGAGTTTGCTTACAATAGATCACCAACTTATGCTACTAAACACTCACCATTTGAGGTAAATTATGGGATTAATCCTTTAAGTCCTATTGATTTACTTCCATTTCCTATTGAAGCACATAGTAGCAAAGAAGCTGAAGTGAAAGCAAAGGAGATGAAGCAACTTCATCAGCAAATTCGAACCAGAATAGAGAAGGTGAATGAAGCATACAAGGTTCGAGCAAAAAGCATAGGAAGGAAGTTCTTTACAAGCCAGGTGATCTAGTGTGGTTACATCTAAGGAAGGAGAGATTTCCTACAAGGAGGAAGAACAAGCTAATGCCACGAAGTGATGGTCCTTTCAAAGTGCTAGAGAAGATCAACAACAATGCATACAAGATAGATTGCCAGATGAAATGGGAAACATCTCAGCTACATTCAATGTTGGTGATTTAGCTCCATATCTTGCAGATGATTCTGAGTTACAAGAAGACCTTTTCGAACCTGAGGAGAATGATGCAGGAGCATCGCTTAAGCAACCAAGGTCTTCTTCTACATGATCATAGAGAGAACATGGGAAGGAGGTTCAATTTCTAAGCCTAACTAGCTCGGTTTGTTCTAAAACCTTACTTAAGCACCTTAATTAGGTTAATCATATGTTAATCTCTACTTAAGTAAGATTAACTAATACTAATGACACCTTAATCATCATTATGTATTGGTAATCAAGTTTAGTAAGTGATTAGTAGCCTAATTACATGCTTAAATTAAGTTAATCATGCTTTAAGAGCTAAGCTAGTTTAGCTCATGTAATCCGGTTCTTTAAGCAAGCTTTAGGAGTTGTTTTTGCTGCTTTTGGTTGCCACCTCCATCTGAATTGAAGCCTTAGGGAAGTGTACTAAGCCATGTGAAGTTCACATGGGCAAGAAGAGCCATATCCAATGAGCATAGAAGACTTCAAGGCAAGGTATGCTGCTGCCCAGCTCTCCACCGTCCAGCTTCCCTTCTCTTTGAAGCTTTTGGGCAACAATCATTACTATGCAAATGGCTCAAGTTTTTGAGGCGTTATAGTTTAATATGTTTACTTTAATATTCCATTGGTAGTTTTTCTGTTTTGTAACTTCCAATAGGGTGGCTAAGCTAGTTTGTAGGAAGTGTGCTGGAAGTTGTAATATTTGTTTCATGTATTTTATTAGCTTAGTTGGCTAAGCTAGGGTCCAAATCAGCTGAAATTTGGACACAATGTAAACAAATATGTTAGCTTTGTACTCTTTTTGGAATTAAGTCATTTGAATCAAAATTGAGAGAGTTACACTCAAAACATTAAGCTGTGTGCTTATTGCTTCTTCCGGTCAGTTTTGGCCATTATCAAATCTTTGCTTAGTCTTTCACTTAAACTTGATTTAGTGAATGAATCACAAAGTAGACTCAAGTTAGAAGCTTATTGTTATAACTTGTCTTTGATTGGTGGTATTTGGGTAGTGAAAGTGGTGGTTGTTCAATCTAATTGAACCGGTTTGTTACAAGTTCTTATGTTCTCTTTCTTTGTTCTTGCTTAATACTTTGAATGCTCTTGAATGCTTAATCAATATGTATCACAACAGATTTCGGTCTATGCATTATTGGGTCTTGTCTGGGTCTGAGTCCAATTATATCGACCTCATATCCGACCCATAAATTATTTATAATTTCTTTCTAAAAATTAAATATACTAAAATTGCAAAATACCACCTCTGTTCCTTAATAATCTACACACTTTGTTTTTCATTAGAACCAATGCAAAAGTGAAAAAGTAGGAGAGAGAGGAGAGGAATTATGAAAAGTGGGAAGTAAGAAGTACAAAAAGTAAATATAAAAATAGAGGAGAGAGAAAAGTGGGGTTTTTTAAGTGGGTTAAATTATTTGGTGAAGGACCGTATGAGGGACAAAAGTGGGGAATAATGATTAAACATTTTACCTTATATAAATAAAGTAACAGTGAAACCATTAAAAAGAAACGGTCCGGAAACGAAAGTGTGTAGATTAAAAAGGAATGGAGGTAGTACAATTTATATGCTTACAATAACAAGTCTTTATTCTCTGAAAACAAAGTTAATGATGAAATAGAGGAGAACTAGCAAATGCAATTTTTTTATATTATTGTTATATACTGAAGTATATGATACTTATTTGATATCTTTGATATTATGTATTTTTAATAATCTTGTGTACTAAAATTTTAAAATAAAATAAGTTTAAATAGTATTTCTTGAGTTATAATTTTATTACTTCATTATCAATAAGTAATAATAGTCGAGTTTAGCGCTAACATCATCTATATAAATATACAAACCTAGAAAAATTAGCCTAGGTGTCACTCATATAATCACTCTCGCCATATGGCAACAAAATGCTTCTCCCCAAACTTAGTCCTGCCATTTGTCAATCTTAAGACAGCCAATGCACATGTGTCATTCAAAAATGTAATTTTTGATTGTGCAATATAATTAAGCCATTGATGATATCATGTAATCTCCTGTATCAGGTAACAAATTAAGCAATCCATAAATCAGTTCCTAAAATTACGCATGGATTGAGTTTGTATAAAAGGAATAATATCTTCAACTTCCTTTTCAATTTGCCATAATTACGAATTGGATGATTATAGGTAACAGTGATTTACATAAATTAAAAAAGGCAAAATTATAGGATTTTCTAGAGTTATAAGTATATAAGGCATATATATCGTGGTGCGTTTTGTGAACCACCGGTCCACATAAAATGGTTTGTACTCCATTGTTTATAATGTATGTCTGCACTCCACTTATATTCATCATCTTATGTACATCTCCTACTCTCACTACATCATGGTATGAAAATATTCTTATTTATATATATATAAAACCCCATATATAATATATCATACCATATGTTACAATATATGATATGATATGACAAAAAAACTCATAATTGAACCCACCTAAACTACTTGCTGATGATCTTTGTGCCTTAATGATCTGCAATAGTAGCAGAATGAATCTGAATGACAATCTAAACAAAACATATTGCATTCACTTCGCGCCGCGTCTCAATGGATTCTACAAATGTGAAAGAATGTAGTGCCTAACAATGGCTCTAACCAAGGAAGGGCAGCCGTTACTGATGAATTAGAATATTGTTCTTATAATATATAATGTAATATAAATGCAAATGAAGATATAATAAATAGACGATAGGTTGTATCACATTAGAATTGCCAAATTTCCGAATAACTTTTTTTTATTATCCAAGGCTTTGTATTGGTAACTATATAATACATGAGATGGCATGCCATCGCCATTGCCTCTACGATCCATTGAAAATTTTAGACAAAAAAAAAAAAGTTCAGTTGTTATGGCATATAATGTGAAAATTTCTACTCTATTGATGAGATAAACATGATGTTATTTGTTGAATGTTACATGATAAGCTCAGATTTTTGCTTCAAGTTGTGAGTTGTGTTTAGTTGTTTCTGATTTCGAAATTTGTAGGAATTTTCATTGGCGGCTAATTAGTACGCTTTGGATGGATCAGTTAAAAGGTCAATGCTTCTTTGAAATGTGAGAGTTATCGTTGTTCAGGAGATCATAGTATACCATGCATTTGCTTGGAGTTCATGTGCTTTGGTCTAACAACATCATCTAAAATTTGGTACTACTCGGCTGAAATGTATAACTTATCATCTGTATGTATTGTTTTTATTAACCATCTATGAAATAAATGTAAATTTGCAATATTAATGTTAGATTTGCTTCCAGTATCGTTTCATGATGATTTGATGGAGAGGTTGAGAGTTTAGAAAAAAGTAAGAATTGTAGTTAGAATTTGTCAATTTGAGTACCAAGATAAAGTTTTTCAATTGTTATGTACGTTGTGTCTTTTTTGTTTACTTGATGAGGTTTTGATGTTTGTTTTGATCAAATTTTCCTATTTTAAGGTTTCTTAATATAATGATTGATTATTAATTATGGAAGGTTTAATATCAGAAAATAAAGATGTTCATTTTTTCTATGCTAGAAAATATGAGTTGTTGTCAATTTCTCATTCACTAAGAATTACTCCCTTCATTTGTTTTTAATTGCTACATTTTATATGGAAAAATTAAACTACCAACTTTGATCGATTATTTGAGTTTTTTTATAAGTAAATATATAGTCATCTATATGTTGGATTCGTCTCGATGTGTGGATTCATAATATTAAATTCTTATATTAACTCGTAGTTCTATAATAACACAAGTTAACTTAAAAATAAGACCTAATTTTTGAAACTAAGAAGAAAAAAAAAGTGTACCAATTAAAGTGCACGTAAAAGATAAATACTATTCACCAATATACTAATCAGACAAGTTAACTTAAAATGACACTTATAAACAAGAAAGACGAAAAATAAAAGTATGTATCAAGTAAATAGATACTACTAGCCAATATATTAAATTGACTTAAGTTTTTATAATTTCTAAAACCACAAAATAGGAAACTATTTTTTATTTACTTTAGAATAAGGTAGTTTGGATTAACATAGATTTAATTTCATAATTTTGATATTGTCAATCAAAATAATTTATTAAATCTATTTATGTATCTTTGACTACAACCATATGCTTATCTATCAATTGAGATAACTATATTTTTATGAAAATCTTTGAGATTTTGGACAGCCTAATTAAGGTTAATCTCTCTATTTTGGAGCTTCATGTGTATATATTTATCTGTACAACTACGTGACGTGGTATTGGTGTTTGTGCCTAATCTTTATACTCAAATTGATTAAATTCAAATATTATATACATACATACTAAAATCATATGTTACGCTAACAAACAAAGAAATAATAACAATTTTCATTTTCAGAAATCTTTATACTCAAATCAATTATATTCAATTAAAATTTTTATTGAGAAAAAAAGGTCCGTAGTAAAGATACTCTGAATTACCAAATGAAAATATAAGATTGAAAGATAGGCACCGGTTATGCTACTAAGTAATATCGACCAAACTTCTGGGTTGTATAATAGTATAAGGTTGTTGTTAAGCACCTTGAGAATCGCGACATTGAAGGTGCAGTCTTATCTGGAAGTAACATGGGTAATAAGATTTTTATTCTATGAATGACACTCACTCCATCGGGTGGAACAATATTTCCCATCAAGTTGCAAAAGAGACAATTCCCTTCAATTATGTGCTTTGCGATGACCATATATTTTTATTCTAGCGATTCAATGCATGCGAATCTCTCACTAAACAGATTAAGTTCGTATGACACTATTCAAGGACAAGATTGAAAGACATGTTTGTTCAGATTTTTTGTGTTGTAAACTTTTGCTACTTTAGGATGTACTCGCTCTGTTCCATAAAGTTCTTCTCACTTTACGTACGTTTAAGAGTGTTCCATAAAGTTATTTCCATTTATACTTTATTATAAAAATTCAATATTCTAAAAGTACATATCGAGACGAATCAAACAAGACCCAGATGAGTACTATACTTTCACTTAACCATAAATCATAAAGGATAGTCAAAGGAAAATTTGTGAATAGTGTCAAAAGTGAAAGTGTAATTATTAAAAAGGAACGAAGTAGTATCATCCTAATTAAAATCAATAAAGTACAAACATATAAGTTTTTTTTTGTGGACTATGGTAAGTTACCATCTGAAAACAACTTTGTATTGTTTGCTCATATGAGTCCTTTAATGGATATATCTAACAGTATGTCAATCAAATTTCATTATTAAATAATATGAGAGTTATTGACTTGGTTTTCGAAATCTTGATCTCAATTTCTTAAGGAATATATAGTTTAATGAAATATATGTAAATGAAATATATTGTCTATTTATTAGTTAATTCATACGTTATTTTTTTTAATGATGGAAACTAATTTTCTCTTTACTTTGATTAAATTATATTTAATACATAGGCTTAATCATATTATCGCTACTTTTTATGTGTTTAATATTTAGCTAAATATTTATGAACTTTTACACCATGGTTTCGGGGAAACTATCGTAAAATCTTAAATTTATTAAACTAAAAATATCAGCATACATCTTTTCCACCCACACATGAGAATAATAGTATACTATTGAGTGGAATTATAGTACTTAATATGTATATTTTTTACTTAAGAGAATCTTATTTTGCAAAGGGGATAATATATGTGGTGGTTTATGATCATGGCATGTGCCATTCGCATGACATCCATAGAATTTCAACAATTAGGAGGTACTTTATTATTCTAATAGTTTAACACCAAATCTAATTTATTAAAACCCAAGATAGAGAGCTTGAGCAAGACTGCAGAAAAGGGGAGCGAAAATGATTGCATGATTGAGTAGTGGTGCAAATAGTGATTTAGTATGAGCTTCTTAATGAATCAACAAACAGAGCAAAAGCTTTTCAATCAACTTTTTTTAGTCATATATATTCCACCATGACATTAGCTACATTAGACATACGGATCATAAGCCAGTTTTATAATATACTCTTAATACACGATATGATTATAAAAGGGAACTTTAAATCACGAGCTAATATTCAAACCATGACTTTTTGAGAAACATCCTAAATTCTTAAATTTGTAAAACAAAAACTTCCCGTGAATTTTACTGTGTTTTTGTTCCTTTTACATACCTTAAATTTAGATCGAAGAATTTGCTTTCTGTTGTTGGTCTTGGAATTTCATGAACGCAGAGCCAAAACGAGATTATATAACACGATTAAGATTTTTAATTTTTAAATGTTATAACAAATATCATGAAATATTATTTTACATAATATATTCTTTCAACTTTTAATGCATGAATTCTAATAATTATGAACTTAATAAATTTAGAATAAAAACGACTACTTAACCAACAAAACAATTCCAATTCATTATGCACGGGTGCAAATCCAATCTATATAAAACCTCCAGTGCATTTTTTCATTGAATTTTCGATCATATTTTTCATTATATACCATAAATAGTCCCACAAATCCATAAATATCGAATTAAAAATTACTACCTCTGTTTTTTTTAACGCTTTTCTTTTTTGACTGTTTTTATGTAATTGTTACACTTTCACTTTTTCCTTATATGGTAACCTATCACATCCACTTTTTACCCTTTTCAATATACTCCACCAAAATCTTCCCACCTTCCCTATTTTTCTCTCTCTCCTACAATTTTTTAGTGCTTCTTTTACATTTCTCAAAATTCTTTCTTGCTTTTTGCAAATTTCATTGGTTCTCCCAAAGAGTGAAGTGTAGCAATAAAAAAAGTGGAGGGAGTATATATAGATACTATCTCAATATATATAATCAAGATATATAAATCGTTAATCATGTACTTTCGGTAACTAATAATAAAAATTCAGGAATTGTATCACTCGCATTACAACTTATTTATATGAAATTACATCAATTAAATCCACATGAAAATATATAATTGTTTAACCATAGACGATTGAAATGCATTTTTTAAGAAAACAATAAAACTTGCCAAATAGGATCCTCCATTATTGATCCATATACATACTTTTTTTTGTAAAAAATATATGAATTGTGTGACTCATATTATCGATCAGTATAAAAAAATAGATGGATCAAAACAACACGCAAACAAATTATTAAAAGAAAAAAAAAACCAACATCCAAATATAGAATTGGGCGAAAATAAGCATGCCTATTTAATTTTTTTGACAATATGCTTATTTAATTGGTATTGAATTTTTATTTTTTAGGAAAAAAACTTAACAATTAAGATATTCCAATATCAACCCATATGTTTCAATGAATGGTCTGATGCAGTGCGGCAGTGGTGTAAGACAACAAGAGAAAAAGGGTTGAGCGAGACTGCCGAAAGGGGGAATGGAAGTGGTGTATGATTGAGCTAGTAATGCTGCGAATTTTTATTTTGTATGAGACAATGAATGAAGTGATAGGCAGAGCAAAAGCTTTTTCAGTGATTTTTTTTAAAAAAGAATTTGGTCACATGTTGCACAATAACATTAGATACATCAGTTTTTAACCTCACGGGTCATAAGTCAGTTTTAAAATATATTCTTAATACATGTAGACAATTATAAAAGTTTTAAATCACGGTCTAATATCCGAACCATGATTTTAGGAAAAAAAATTCTAAAATCTTAAATTTATAAAACAAAAACTTTTCATGCATTTTGGCGTGTTTTTTTGTTTCATTTACGTATTTATAAAAATATTTATCATGATTATAAGATTTAACCTTTAAAATGTTGTAACACAGGATTCTTATATATCATAAAATATAATTTTACATTTTATATTTTTTCAACTTTAAATGCATGGGTTCTAATAATTATGGATCTGATAAATTTGGAATAAAAAAAAGTAATTAATAAACAAAAAAATTCCTTTTTATTATGCACGGGTCCAAATTATATCTTCACAAAACCTCCCGTGCATTTTGCACGGGTCAAAAACTAGTTGTATGAAAAAAGACGTTTGGTGAAAAAAATATACTACCTATATATTACCATACATCCACCATGTGCTTTTTCCCATACTCCGACACGGTTATTTGAATATTAATATTCTCTAATTGTGTTTAGTAAAAATTATAAAAAAAAGTTGATATTTGGAATCCTTGCATTGATACGAATTTAACAAGATCCCACTTGACTATGTTTTTTCGAACATAATGATTAGAGATATATTGTCAAAGCTGGTTTAAGAATAGTGCCCAAATGAGAAATGGTGCATGTATTGTGAAATTGAGGTAGTATATATTAAAAGATATTGAAAAATATATGTTAAGGATTAATTTCAAACCCATTTTGGACATGAGATCCGCTAGACCCTGGGGGTCTGGCTAAGGGTCCGAATTTTTTATACCCAGTGGGTCTGAAACGGGTTTGGGTCTTGTTGGACCCATCCTATACCCGACCCATTGTCATCCCTATAGCGCGCGCAATTGTTAATACTATTGCAACGCCAATTAGTCTGAGCTAATGTAACAATAACAATAAGTAAGATATTCCTAAAATTATATTTATTGATAATAAATAGAATTTGTTGATCCTATGTTTTGAAGATGACTTATAACAAATACAAACTTAGTTGGACTAATATTCTACAAGTGTTACTTACAAGTGTTGTTTTTAATAAAAATAGGTTTATCGAACCATGAAGAATTGGACTCTACAAGACTTGATGGAACTATTGGAGTGAAGTTCTCAATATCATTAATTAGGGTATCCTATGAACTTCTGTAAGTTATCAATAATAGCTTTGAACAAGGAGTTGTTCCTAAGTTTAAGAACAAGGTAATTTCTAACTTTGGGAACAACAATTATATAACAAATGTGATTTGGCACTATGCACGAAGGAACGTGTTAGGATTAAAATAAGGATTTCAGATGTAGTTTTATCTTTTTCATATTTCTTCCTATCTTTATTTCACCTGACCGCCAATTTTTATTTCTACTGCCTTTTTTTTTTACCTTAAACTGTGTGCCACTTCGCCTTCCTTCATCCCCCTTGGTTCCATCTTCCTCAATTGACATCCTTCTTGATTCTTCATCTCCAAATTTTGTTCTCTTTCATCACCTATAAATTTCTCATCGGCCCTTCAATGGTAATAACCAGTGCAAACACCAACCCTCAAAATAATCTATCGATTCGTTCCTCTTCTCAAATCCTAAATGCAACAATGGAAATTTCACCTCCTCAATCTCCAAAACCCATCCAAAGAGTTCCTCCACTCTTTCCTCCAAAAGTAATTGAAAGCTAAGCAAGAAAAGGAGCTACAAATTAAGAGGAAACCTAGTTTGGTAAACTAAGAGGACATGCAAGCTTAGTCGGCTCCCAAGAAAAGAACAACTAGAACAGATAAACACTAGTGGAAAAAACGCAAGGGTTGCAGTCAAAACATCCCTAATGGCTACTTTTTGGCCAGCAGCCCTTCGGCAAAAATGGAGGGCTGTAATTTTAGCTCAAAACCGCAACCCTTCTATATTGGAAGGGTTGCGGTCTAGCCCCAAAACCGCATCTCTTTTTTCGTAATTCTTTTTTCTAAAAAAAATTGTCAACCCCTGCCAGCAGCCCAACACCCCCTAACCCTGCCAAGCCAGCCACCCCAGCCCAGCACCCCTCTTCCAGCCCTTGAACCCCCTGCTGGCAACAGCACCCCCTGCCAGCACCCCAACCCTGCACCCACCGTGGTAGCCCCTAGCCCAACACCACCCTTCCGAAAAAAAAAAAACGAAATGCAATATATATATATATATATCACAAGTTTTTCAACGTAATTAACTTAAAATATTAATCATGTATAAAGTGTACATAGAATTGATAAAATATCAACATATCAATTAGCTAAAAACTATATAAGAAAGGAAAATACCAAGTAGATCTAGCTAATTATATCGCAAAATCCTTCCAAAATGTATCATAAGCAATTCTCACAAAGGTAGGTTGCCAACTTATCCCGAATTTCATGTAATTCCTCCATGGTGAAGGCCTTCAAACTTGGTGTATTATTCATATAAACCTTGCAAAACAACCAAGGAATAAGAAACATCATATAAGAATTCAATCATTTACCGTAGTTAATAGTTTCTAAAAATTACATATACCTTCTCGAAATTCAACCAACAACAAACACAAGCCTAAAAATCTACACACTATTATACCTTATATTGTCATGTTCAAAAAGATTTTGGAGTTAAATGACTCAAAATCTAATAATTGAACGCGAAAAGGCGAAAATAGGCCGAACATGACCTTTCGTTCCCGAAGTTCAACCAACAACAAATGCAAGCCTAAAAATATACACAGGAGTTATATTATACCTTATATTGTCATATTCAAAAAATTTTTGGAGTTAAATCACACAAAATCTAATAATTGGACGCGAAAAGGCTAAAATAGGCCTAAAATGACCTTTTCGTTCCCGAAATTCGACCAACAACAAATGCAAGCCTAAAAATCTACGCGCTAGTTATATTATACCTTATATTGTCATATTCAAAAAGAATTTGGAGTTAAATGAATCAAAATCTAATAATTGGACGAGAAAAGGCGAAAATAAGCCTAAAATCATCTTTTCGTTTTCGAAATTCAACCAACAACAAATGCAAGGCTAAAAATCTACCCACTAGTTATATTACCTCATATTCATATGAAATTAATCAAAGTACCATGGTTTAGGGTAATGTGGTCATTTTTTGCGAATATGTGCTACTTTTGTTTCTAAACCAATTACTCCCTCCGTCCCAAATTAGTTGCTACATTTTGATCGTAGGCACTATTCACGTCATAACTTTGACTATCTTTTACTCCATATACATAAGAAAAAACATAGTCATGTAGGATCTTGTTTGATTCTTCCCAATTTGTATTTTCCAAATATATAATTTTTTCATATATGTAACTCAAGATATTGGTGTTTGAAGTTGCATCTCGTAAACTGTGCAAAAGCAAATGTAGCAACTTATTTGGGACAGAGGGAGTATCTATCGATCTAATCTAACCTAACATATACTAACATACCTTTTGAAGATCATCGATGTTAGTGCAATGGTTGACGATATCAAACATGTACCTCAGCACGTAATAACCACATGCAACTCCATTATCTTGTTGTGGACACTAAAATTCACCAAAACATGCATCCAATGACATTCATGTTAGATCTGTATAAGTATGTGGCGAAAAATGTTTCTATATAAGGACAAGCAAATTAGTCACGTTACCTTGACTGATATCCAAACAAGAGATTTTGGTACTCCAAGTCTTCGTCCACTATTATGCTTCATCACACTACATCAATACATTATTATAAGATGTATATATATATATATATATATATATATATATGTATATATATATATGTATCTATATATATATATAATATAATATTAATAAGTGCGTATATATTTAGTTTTGAGTAGGCTACCTATTTAACAATAATTTGATTAGTAAGGATCGTGGTGGTTGTCGATGCAAAGAATCAAAGTGGTAGACTTGGTTACTTGACAAACATATCGCAATCAGTGTCCAATGGAAGCTACAACGACAAAGAAATATAGTTATTAATCATAAAACAATTAATGAGTGAACTTAATTATCAAATAATAGAAGTAAAGCGGGTTTAATAAGCATACTTTTCAATATACGGGACAAGGATGATCTGATGAACTCCTAAACGAGATGATGCCTTGAAACTCATATCGATGTACTCTTTCATTTCGACTTTGTTTTTTAAGCAATTGTCATCTCGTATTATGTTTGGACATAACCAACCAAACATTATTGACTCACTTGATGTTCTAAGCAATTTATTGTATAATAACCTGAGAAATCATATTGATTAAAAGTAAACTTACTTATTATGGAAGTTGAATTGAAAACTAATTAAACTTATGTATATGTATATTTCTATACTTATTACGTATTACCTCATGAAAGTTTGTATCATGGAAACATTCAACTCTACCCCTATAAGAATTCTTTAATATCGACCTTAGAAATGAATGTTGGTGACTCCTTAAGGTAGTGGAATTGTTGCGTCAAGCAAATGAATATGTTGTTGTGATCAGATTATTGCTTAATTAGTTTCGTGATGTTGAACCGAAGTCATTGATGGTGTAATAGCCTATGTTATATGTAACCCCAGCACTCCCCCACCGCCATCCCACACCCCCGCATACCCCCCACCCTAATATTACTCTCCCCAGCCATCCCCCCAACCCCTGCCTAGCCTTCATAACCCTCCACAACCCCTCCCAACCCTCCCCCAGTCTAATATCACTTTCCCCAACCATCCCTCACTCCCTGCCAGCCTCCCACGTCCTCTGCCCAGCCTCCCCCACCCTGCCAGCCCTCCCCCCACTGCACACACACCTCCCCCACCCCTGCCATCCCTACCCCACCCCCTGCCCAACCTCCCCAACCCTCCCCACCCTGCCAACCCCCCCAAACCTATCCACCCTCCCCCACCTTAAATTCAAAGCTAAAATGGTAAAATTTAACATACTAAATTAATTAAATAACAAAAAGTCCCAAAATTCTCCACCAACCCACTAAAAACAACTCAAAACAACACAAACCCAAATTTACATCATAAAACACTAAAAAGAGCACAAGAATTAATTCAAGAAAGGAAAATTAAATTACCCAACAAGGTCGTGGCAGTGGTGCGTGAGATAATGGCGGGTGGTGGTGATGTGTCAATGTCGTGGCAGTGATGGCACTACGTGGTGATGGTAGCTCTGCCCTAAATTAAACCCACTAAAAATCAATGCAGTGGAGGAGAGAAGAGTAGAAGCAATTTAGTGGAGGAGAGAAGAGAAGAAAAGAAGCTATGGTGGTGCTCAAGGCGGAGAAGTGGTGGTGCCTGAGTTAGGGTTTTGCATAATGGTGTGGTGGTGCCTGAGAATAAGCAATTTCACTCATGAAAATTTGTCTAAGGGTTCCTTTTTTTTCCCACTAGTGCAAGGTTCTCAAATCAAGAAATTTGCTTCGACTCAATCCAAGTTAATTTTGAGTATGTGTTATCGATTTTGCTTGGCGTCGAAAGGAAAACTTTGTTAAGCTTGTTTAAGTATTCGAGAAACATAATTGGGTATCCTAGGCGTGTTTTTATTTCGCCTATGCGGTGTGAGCGCGTACTAGATTTGACTACCCCACTGTAAAGGTTTTTGTATTGAAAAAGTGTTGAAGTCGCCAATAATTCTTTAAAGGAAGAATCATAAACCTAATTGGATATTGGAAAATTTTAGGGACAAATTAGGGACTTAACTAATGTAGATTTCCCCGCCATGACTCCATAGATGGTCAAAGTGAACCAAAGATTGAGTTTAGGGGTGAGGGTACAACATAGTCAGGAACTATGTTGCCCATTGCTGGCCTATACTAAATATCAATTCATTACTGAATTTATGCCAAAGAATAATCAAATAACGTTTTAATACACCCTAAAAAAGGTTAGTCTAAGTTGGTTCAGGAAACACATAAAAAGACTATTTTTTAGTGATATGTTATTTAGGCAATCAATATTATAGGGAACCTAACAGGTTGTCCAAATTAATATGACTAATGTTAGAATAGTTCTTTAGGTCTTTGATTAACTAAAATAACATGTGGGTGATAAAAACAATAAGCAGGACAATCATATAATAAGCATATAATGATCATGCAAGCATAACATAATATATAAATATAAATAAAAAAAAAGAAGGATTAGAATATACAGTAGGACGATTGTATATTAAAGATCTACATCATGAAAGAAACAGTTAGTAAATTCAATATAAAAATAAAGAATTTATTGAAGGATCCTCATTATACCGTGGCTTGGGTCTGCGAGATTGACAACCTTCTACACGAGCAATTGTGAAGCTTGAAAATCTGAATGTATGAAAGTATGTAGATTGAATGTATTTATGTTTGAAAGGTGTGCATTTTGTATGGAAGTTTTATAATGCGTAGAGAGATTCTTAAGATATTCGTCGAGTTCGAAGTGTGTTAATGTGAGAAATCTTCGTTTTTTCAGTATGTACGAAAATCAGGCCTATATAGGGAAAACAACGATGCGTCTCAGCGTTAGCTGCGTCTCAGCGTTAGCTGCGTCTCAGCGTTAGCTGCGTCTAACGCAGGATAATGTGTCAGCGCATGACGCGACATGCCTAGTAAAAAGCATACACGTGGTACGCGTTTCGAAAAAGATAAG
Organism: Beta vulgaris subsp. vulgaris; assembly: GCF_026745355.1. Taxonomy (NCBI): domain Eukaryota; kingdom Viridiplantae; phylum Streptophyta; class Magnoliopsida; order Caryophyllales; family Amaranthaceae; genus Beta; species Beta vulgaris. Next base: position 11,433,191 of record NC_079203.1, read on the forward strand.
AAAGAAAATCCGCATCTCACGCAGAGAACTGCGGTCGACACAGAGCAGTGCGGCAGACACTACTACATTTTGAAGCAATTGCAACGATCTAATGCAACAGTTAACTATATTGCAATGGTCTGTTGCAACGACATAGGTTAATGCAACACGATTTTGCAACGACGTGTGCTAATGCAACGTCTATTGCAACGGTTAAAGTCAACCATTGCATTAGAGTTATAAATGCAACATCATTTAAGTAATATTGCAACGGACAATACGAAACAGTTGCAATAGTGAATATATATCATTGCATTACCATAGGCCCGACCACTACCCGCGCTTACTATTGATTTCCCTCCTTATTCCCCCCAATTTCTAAAACCCTATACACACGTAGGCCCACTAACTCTTGCTGATCACCTTCTTCGATATTTGGCAATTGAACTCCTCACACATACAGTTACAGGAAGTTACGGAATCTCTTCTTCACCGGCACCGACACTGGTGCCGAAAATTACAATCTTCACCGACGCCGAAAATTCTGTCCCGCACTTCTCTTCCGCGGTGTATTTTCAAGTGTAATTCAGCGGCTTCACTTAACCCTCGTCGGGAATTACGTCGGCTCTTCTTCTTTTCTCAACGCTCGCCGGAATTCACTGCTTGTAGTGGTTGGTATCCCTCCCTTTCTCCCTCTAAATTATCACTGCCGCCGTATATGTTACGCAATTCAATTATCTACATAAAGTTTTTATATCCCGTGATAGATTTATGCATTATATCTTTTCTAGTCTTTTATGTACAACACCACCTACATTATGTTCCTAAGAAAATACAATCTGCATCCCTGATTATTAGCATAATAAGTTGTAACCACAATTTTTTTGGTATTATATATATATATATAAACTAATTCTTGCAAACAACACTGTTGATAACTTTTGTATATTTCTATAGGTACATGAAGCAGACAAAAATGTATCCCATGATCAAGAACAATTGCAATCGCATAAATGACAAGTTCTTGGCTATGGATCTTGCCTAAAAGTGGAGCATGATTTTGGAATTAATTGGACGTACAACTAGCTAGAAATCTTATTTTTTTGGTAATATATTTACGCTACAATCAAGTAGATATTTTTTGGTGCATACATTATTTTAGGTTGGAAGTAAATATGTTTTGGTGGTCAAACTACTCTTGGGATTTGATATATATATATATATATATATATATATATATATATATATATATGAAGTATTATATTAAGTACTTGGTATTGTAAATCGTCAAACGATTGGATGCTATATTTGGATATATTTATGGCTCTTTTTGGAATCTAAATTATCATCATGTTTATTTGGAATTTTTTTAATTATTTCAGCTTTGCATCAACATCAAATTAATAGGTCAATGTATCCATATTTAATTTATAGATACGTTGTAGTAGCTTCAATATGCAAAAAGAGGAAATTGCAACGGTTCATGGGATACTATAGAGGCGTTGCATTAGATTTTGAAATGTGTTGCATCATATGTGATGCAACGGTTCATGGGATACCATAGAGGCGTTGCATTAAACTTTAGTTGCATCATACGTAATGCAACGGTTCATAGGATACCATAGAGGCGTTGCATTAGTCGATAAACATGCGTTGCTTCAGATATATTGCAATGGGTATTTGGTGTTGCAACTGGCCGTTGCATTAGGCGTGCAAGATCGTTGCATTAGAGCTAATGCAAGGGCAGCAACAGCAACGGTTGCTCACCCGTTGCAATAGCTCTATTGCAACGGTTATTGAGTCTATTGCAACGATTTTCAGGGGTTGCAATAGCTCATTTATGTAGTAGTGAGACGCATGGAACTTGAGTTGATCACTTTACTTCATTTTCCATATTGCACTTTTATTCTTGTAATGACTTATAAAATTCATAACTTTCTGTACAGATTGTAAAATTGAATATGTGATACACCTATGGATAGTTCAGTGAGTTATTTATGTTGTGTCCAAATTTTACAAGCGTCTATTGGCAACTCGAATTATGGTGATTTTATACTGAAACCGGTCAAAACAGGACCTTTATCCAATTTGTTCTTTAAAATCTAACTTATTGAACCTGGTTTGAAGTGAGTTTGGTATGAACTGTCTAGACACCTTTAAAGCATAGACTGGAAATTTTCACTTAAAATGGACATTTTAAGACCCCCTTTTTATTTATTTTCTTGATTAAAGAGAAAATCTGTTTTCTGAAGTTTAGTGATTTGTATGAACGGTTTTGTAAAAATAAGATAAAATTGCATAAAATTCATATTAACATGATTTTTACGTTTATTGGAAAGATACTGATGTCTACTTTAATGTTGATGTTTTTATTTTTACCTAAATGAGTTTAGTTTGAACTTTATTCAAAGAACAAACTTATGTCATACTGGACGAATTGAGTTTTTCATAATCATTTTTTTATGGTTTTTAATTAACTGTACAAATTTTATTTTTTAGAAATTCCAAAACCCATTTTCCGGAAACATCTTGAATTTCATAGAAAAAATATTATATCTCAAAACATATTTATATAATACAAAAGAGAAATGAAATAAAGTACGAAATTGAAACTAATTATAATTACAACATCATATTTTCTTTTTTTATTGAGATGTTTATGCACAACTCTATTTGATTTTTTTAGGAAAACATGTTTTTTGGTGATGAATAACAACTTGATTTAAGAAAAATCACATAAACACATTGTTTCCTAAGAGTCTCTCCATTAGAGTTAACTATTCTAGGTGGGGGTGATTTAAGGTTTGGAACCTATTAGAAATTCCACATACCCAAACCACTCCAAAAATTAAAAAAAAATGATAAGAAGAGACAAAGAAAAATTTAGTATGTGATTAAGAAAAATAACAAAAACTTGAACTTTACCTTGCTAGCTCAATGATGCACTTCCTTTTTGCAAATTTTTCTACTTCTTTTATGTGATTTTCTTAATTTCTAAGTGAGTTTCTAAATCTATTATTTTATTACTAACTTAAATCTTTTTTTTTGTGTTTTTCTTTTGATGAACTTCTTTACTTACTAATCATAACTTTTGCTTAGATGGAGAAATTAAGGAGAGTAGTAGAGTACTAGAGTTAAGTGAAGTTGTGTGAAATTGTTTTGTTGAGTGATTTTTGTGTGTGAGAAGTTGTTTATGGAAGTTGTTCTTCAAAATGAAAACAAGGGGGGGGGGGGGTTATAGGAAACTCAAGTGAAGAATTAGGGTTTGAAGGAAGTAGAAAATGAGATTTTAAACCCAAAAAATCAGATTTTTTTTCCATTCTAAATCATCCTAATGACATCACTCTAATGACATCACCCTAATGACATCACCAAATCTCTTTAGAAACAAAAATATTCTTATTCTTTTTGTATTTTCTCATCAATGAGGCAAAATTAGATTTTCATAAGATATTCTTCCTAAAATACATCCTAATACGTAGAAATGCATCGAAAAACGTGAAAAACAAAACTGACTGGATTGCTGCGCCAAACGCAGGAGCCTGCGCTAAACACAGATACGTGCGCTAGGCGCAGGGAACTGTTGTGCGCTAGACGCACAATCATGCGTTTGGCGTATGGTCGTGTGCCTAGCGTACAACTCAAATCCGGTGGAAAAAATCCGGATTCTTGCCGTTTACATATGTGATTTGATTCTTATTCTCACTCCTTTTTATAATTCTTATTCGTTAACTAATGATAAGGATGTGATTAGTGGGTAAAAATATATTCTTGTTCTTTATTCAATGAACAATGACTTGATCATCAAGAAAACTGATTCCCGTCAGTTTGGACGGGCGATTAAAATTCCGACGCCCAATCGCGACTTATTTTTCGGATTTTCGACAAACTAACTTCAAATAATTAACGACATTTGTTAGATTATTAAAGACGAACATGATTCATCAACAAATCATTTTATTAAAAATGGTGGTGATAGTCGTTGACTACGATTTTCCGAAAATCATATTTCTAAACCGCGATCGTGTGATGAACACGTAAAAAAAGGAAAGCTACACGACCGAATGAAACTCGCTTTCCGTGACGAAAACGTGCCTCTAGCGGGGTGCGTGCGCGCTCCACGATCTACGACGGTTTTCATGATTTTATTTTTATTTTTTGAAAAAAAAACTTTATTGTGACATTTTATGTATAATAGGGGTTCAAAATTGGTGTATACACTTCCCCGACAGAGAAAACCCTGCTAAACACGATACGACAACCAACAACAAACTTTCACTGCTCAATTCCCAATATATTTCGGAGGGGGGCTGCGGGGGAGGTGGTGGTGGTTGATTGGTGGTTAGAATTAGGATTAGGGGTTAATATATATATATATATATATATATATATATATATATATATATATATATATATATATGTAAAATCCAAGACAAACAAATGCCATGCTACCACATGTATTCCACCCCCCTCCGCTAGACAATCAAATGAGACATTAAACAATAAATACGTGTGTTTCAAAACTCCAACCCATGACCTCTCATTTGATATGCTAATGCACTAACCGACTACACTACAATGTTTGGTCTTTTTTGGGGGGGAGGGGGAGAAATCATTTAAATACAAGATAATATTTCTATTTTGGAAGACTTAAATGCACTATGGTAAATAATCTAGGACGTGTTGCCCAAGACAAGAACTAGTTAAGGTTTGAAACAAAAAATTAGGATTGATGACTAACAGAGTTAACCACCGTTAGTCATTAAGGATATTTTGATGTATTAGCATGAAATTCGAGGGTGCATGGTGAATTTTGAAAAGTACGAGCGTACCTATTGAATTTTCAGAAAACTCGGGGATATTTGGTGAAATTGTAAATCAATGTATAGCTTTGAGCATCTATATCTCATATATATAAAAAAAATATTATGTTAAGTATTTCAAAAACATATGTTGAAATACATCTAACAGAAATATCATATGAATATGATTTTCCATGCGTATAAAAAGAAAACAAGATACCCAAGTCCCAAAGTATGGAAAAGAAGGGGTAGAACGTAGAACTAAGGAACTGAGGAAGTAAAACTCCAATCGCCGTCCCCTCTCTCTCTTTTCTCTATCTAAAACTCTAACTTCCCCTACCCTTTCTTCATCAATTAGGGGCTGCCATGAATGATTTCATCCATGGTAAGTCCCCTTTTTCCCTTTATTTTCTGTTTTTAGTTCCTTTTCTTGTTTTGTTGAATAAATTAGCATCTCTTTATAAGATTTCTTCAAATCCTGTTATGGGATTTTTAATCGCTATTGTGGAGACCTCCTTCTCCCATATGGGAGTTGTGAGTATGATTCTTTTTGTTTTTCGAGTATGAGAAATTGTTCTCATTGGTTGAAGTTCGAGACTCAACATGAAAATATTGGAATCTCATATGCGGATAACATAACTCGATCAAGAATGCTCTTCCCGAACTATGTAATCATGATAGACTTCTTCATCAACAACTGCTTGATTCAGCAAATACAAGAGAGTTGCGTTGTTTTCCTCTAATTCATTGTAATTTATTCGAAGATGAATTTGATTTTGTATCTTATTTTTCTTTAATATATATTGTACATGCCGTTTGGCCTTTAATTAATAATTTTTTTTAAAAAAAAAGTAAAACTCCAATCACTAACGAATTCATTAGTTTTTATTGGGGTAAACACTATACTACTATGATTGACATGACCAACAAAATCATTATTATTACAAATTAGCAACCCCAAAATAGGTGGGAGGATATTGTCGTTTTATTTATATTTGTATTTTCTACTACAACTCTTGTATTCACATTCTAAGTTTCAGAAGAGAAAGGCCTCCTTTTATTCACATTCTACCTATACACGAATCTCTATGTTGTTAACCCCAACAAATGATTAGTTTTACCACTTTACATCCCATATATCACTATTTTTACCACTAAGAACAAGGAAATAGCAAAACTGAGGGCTCTACATGCAATTTTCTGCCAACCAAGTGAATGTTGCTAAGTTTATCACTGCACCAAATTAATTGCTCCGTAGTTATTCTTGGCATATTCAATACCCTTGAAACTAGTCTCAAATCCACCTGCGAGAAGAAATACAGAACATCTGAGCCTTCTTCTTCTTGATGCTTTTGGATTTTTCTCAATATGCATTTCTCGCTCCTTGTTAATTCTTTCAGCTTCTTTTCTTTCTGCAAATTCAAGAGCAACATATTGCTTTCAATGTCAAAAGTACGAGAACTATAACATGAAACTAATACATTTAGAGCATGCTCGGTATGAAATCTTAAGTGTTGGACATGGAAACAATGTTACGATTTGTTTGGTATGAGGGGTGCTTTTAGTTTCCGTTTCTTTTGGACAGCTATTTCAATCAATTACTATCCTCCTCAACTCTATTGGTCTGTAACACATTAAGCTAATAAGTAGATAAGAGTTATTGTAACAATTCCTTCCCTCTACTTCTTTATATTCCCTTCCCTGTCCATGAGTTAAACAAACATGTACGTAGTAGAGCAAAGAACTTGACAATGTTCATGATGCAAGGAACTTCAATTAAAAAATATCGACAACCTTTTGGAGACTGGATCGAATTTCTCCTAAGAGACTGGCATCTGCTGGGTTTTGGAGTTCAACTTTGGAGGCCCTTCGACATTTTAGCAAGACAACATTGTTGGTGTCTTTGTCAGTTTTAATGAACCGCCACAATATACGAATTGATTCTTCAATGGTCTCTACAAGCTGTAAGCTAGTTATGGCATCTTTGCTGCTTAACACTTTTCTTTCTTTCTTTCTATCCCTCGTATTATCATCTGCAAGATAGCCAAAAACAGTCAGTCTGATAGCTAATAAGATAATCGTATATCCGGCATATGAACAAATCTGACATTTCAGTAATGTTGAGAAGAGTTCGGTTTACTTGTTAGTTGTTTATACTTTTTTTGAGATAATAGTTTACACTTTCTTCGAGATGATAGTCGTTTATACTGTTTTGAGATGATAGTCATATATACTTTAATTAAGATGACAGCTTTTCTGTACTTTTTGGATCGACGGGTTGCTCTAGTCTGATCATAGGAAGAGCTACATTATCAAGAAAGAGGTCTGACCTCGAATGAGAGGTACTTGGAGAAGATTCCGTTGAACACAGCGTTTCTTGACAAAATTTTGCACTCTGAGACCTTGAAAGGGCTCGTCCTCTAAGAATCTTGTCAATAGAACTTGAAATGTCTGAAATTTATCTGCAACTTCGTTGTATCGGTGAATTCCATGTGGATCAATTTCCCATAACTCCAAGGCCTTACCATATTGCCAGCGAAGGAACTCCCATGAAAGACACATCTGGCCTACATACACCATCTCCAAGTCGCTCTCCAGTTCTTTGGTGAACTTTCTCATAACTGGCTGATGGATTTCTGTTACTGACTTTGGCTTACAAGGCCAGCAATCAAGAGAAACAATCGTTGCCAATGCTGGGGTTGAGATTTTGTTCTTTGTAAATGATTGAAGTGGATCTTTCAGCCGAAGAAAGCCTGCATATTTTCATCATGTGATTTAATAGTATAAAGAAATTTATCAAAAGAGCTTTGATAATCATGCAATGATAGGTTGAAAAGTAAGCCATATTTGAAACCATGATCATATAATTAAAAAGGGTTTTAAGAAATGTTGATTAGAAAAAGTAAGCTAATTTTTTGTTGCTAAGCTTTGCCATTTAGTAAACTTATTTAGCAGATGGATTTTCCTAGTTGAGTAAATTTATTCATTTTCAGTAGTTCTCATGTCAAAATCACACAATTGGAGTAAAACATAACTAATGCATGTATTTTTGAATATGGGCTGATGAAATAGACCCATCAAATATCCACATATGCATCACTCATTTTTAGGCAAACTTCAACATATGCAAGAAATTTTCCATCATCCATATGTTCTTTTCAGACATCAGTACACCATTTCAGCCTCTCAGGCGTGTGACATGCTCAGCAGTACTATGCAACTTGCTTTGACAACTAAAACTTCAAAATTAAGTAAATTATACAATAAGTTGGACTGCTAGAGTGTGACATTCAAACAATTTCTTGAACAGCTCATGAGTTATATGCCCATCGTTGATAAGGTGAAATTTCACTAACACTAAGAAATGATATCTAATATCTTTTCCTTCTTAGCTAACTTTATTTTCACAGTTACTTCAAATGCAGGGTTACTAGCAAAGGCCAAATACTGGAAGGGACAATCTTACAATATTTTAAATCTTACTTGTGCTGATGGAAGTACATATAATATAGAAAGTGGGATATAACAAGTAATACATCTAATTTAACAAGTACATATAATAAAGAAAGCGATATTTACCAAGTAATACTTAATTAAATAATGAATATCATAAACCGACCTACCAATTGCATACATTTTTTGGTAGTTGAGGATATCCAATTTCCTCATCCTCTCTTTGTAGGTTTTGTAGAACTTCTGCAGGTCATCTACGGTACCCCCACGTTGATACTTCTCTTCAATCTTCCAAGGCTTCAGATCATCTGTTATTTTCGGAGACTCAGACTCTTCTAAAATAGTTGGAAGTCCTATTGCTCGAACCTTCTTAATCTCCATTTTTAACTGTTCTACTAAATCTTGATGCTCCCACTGTGTTTCCAACCCGTTTTGCTCGTCGGAATCAGAAGATAATTGCTCTCCAGAACTTACTTTTTCTTCATTTTGTTTGCTGTCAGTTTCTGTTTCCCTGTTTGCTTCATGTTTTTTAATTGAGTTACCTTTACCACCTTCTAAATTGGACTCCAAATTCTTAAGCTCTTCTAATATATCTTCATCCTCATCATCACAGTCATCAGCTTCATATCCTTTGCTCAAATTTTGCAATTCTATATCTTCTTCTGTTAAGGCTTGCTTCATCAAATTCACCTCATCACAACCAAATTCCATGGAAGTATCTACCTCAAACGCCCTCTCGAAATCAATATCAGACAGAAATCCATCACTAAGAGAATCAATAATCGAACTCCTAAAGCTCGACTCGCTGCTCGGACCTATTGAATCCGAATCATTATCCGATACCAAAAAATCATCATCACTAGCATAATGACTACTATTTCTTATGACATTTTCATTATTCACCAAGGAATCTTCATCAATACGAAACTGACTAGCATTTCTCATGACATTTTCATTATTCACCAAGGACTCTTCATCAATAGGAAACTGACTACCATTTCCCATGACATTTTCATTATTCACCAAGGACTCTTCATGAATGGGAAACTGACTACCAGTTTTCACGACATTTTCGTGATTTATCGAATCATTCACTCGTGCGCTCACTTCGTCCCCATGTCCAACTTTCATTTCTTCTAAATTCCCTCTTACATCACCAAAAACAACACTAACACCATCCTGTTGAGAATCCTCTCCATTTGAACTGATTTTATGAATGTCTTTCTCGGAACAAACATCACCATCTTCAACCATATTTTCAACATGCAAATCATCATCTAAACAATTCTCATTGCTCTTTCTATTAATACCTTCACTTTCTGAACTAATTACATGCTCATCAATCACTTCACCAATTGAAATTTCATCACAAGGTTTAGAAATTACATTAATTTCAGAATCCACATAATCTTCCTTATTCTCAACATGAGAAAATTTATCATCTGAATTTTCATATAATATTGAATTACTATTATTTTCAAGAAATTCTTCATAAGTTGGGAAACGAAACCTGAGAAAAGGCTCTGATTGCTCTTTTTCCACTTCAACTGCATCATTATCATCCTCCACCTCACTCATATTGCCATTATTTTGGTCAATTTGTTGTGGCTGAATCAAAATTACATTGAAAATTTTCTTCTGGGTTATGAACTTTTCCTGAAATCTGCAATAAATAATTCACAATACTCATATTAATTAGTTAAAATAGAAATACCATGCAATTCTACTAAGAACCAAAAAACCCAGAAAAAAAAATTACCTGAAAAGACATTTCCTTGTGAAACCAAACAGAGTAAAGAAAGAGACCCACAAAACTTTGAAGAAGAAAACAAATTTTTTAAAGAGAAAAACGAAATGGGTTTTGTGAAAAAACAAGTTTTGAACACCCATCATAACAAAAAAAAAAATGTTTTTGATTCAAATGGAAGAAAAAACAGGGGAGATAAAAACAGAGGAGTTTTTATTTATTTATTTATAGCTCGTTTGAATTATTATTTTTTAAAATTTTTTCTTTAGACCCACGAGATTCTGACTTTCCACCTATAAGTAAAAACATGAAAAACAAATCAGGTGAGAAAATTAAGGGAAGAAAATAGGGAATTAAGAAGCAAAAAATTGACCTAATCAGAGAGAGAGAAAAAAAGTTGTCAACAAGTTTAGAGCAATATAAGGAGGAGCTTTTGTATGCTATGAAAGGGTTTTAGTAAAAGGGGTTAGAAAATTTGAAGGGGTTGTTTGTTGTTGCATAATTTTCATTGAAATATGAAAGGTGTAAATGTAGTTGGAGGGTCCATTTTTAGGGAGTAGACTGAAAGAAGAGAAGAGGAAGTCTCTGAAAATGAGCAACACATAATTGAATGAATATTTCTGATTCAGATAATTCATAATTGTTTCGGTCGGTATGGTCGATTTTTTGGATATATATGTTTCGTCAACTCGGTTTAAGATGTTTTATTTTAGTATACTTCATATGAGTATTGGATATTTTTTTTTTCTTTTTTGGTGTATTTGAGGGCTGTTTTTTCCACACGGAAACTTCGACAGTAAAGTAATTGTTTAATGTTTATTTTGTATCTTTTGTTGGTGCTACAATAAGTTGTCGTTTGAGATAAATATGTGTATGAGTCTGTATCAGTGTGAGAAGTTGAAATGTCAATGAATTCTATCATTCCATGGTGAGTTTTACAAAGGCGATACCCGAACTCCCGAAGTCCTGAACTAAGATTTCGAAATTCCTATATTACGACAAGTTTTTAGTGTTTTGTTTCAAGGTATATTTATCAGTACGTCTCTCAAGAAACCTAAGGTATGTACGGCACAAACTTTTAAATAACTTTTAATGTCTTGACTAGATTAGAATACTAATAAAAAAATTGAGGTGATGTGAACGATAGGTCACAAGTTTGAATCTCCCTCCCCTTCTTTATACTACTTTCGTCTCATATGGATTACAAAAAAAAAAGGTAGTGGCCGGTGTAAATAGTTTTTAGTAATACACGTACTGTTTAGTAGTGTTTGTCAAAAGATACAATTTTTAGCTTTTGGGGTAAACAACTACTTTGACAACTTCTTTTACCAAACATCAATATCTTATACCGTTGCGCTGCTTGTACATCTAACAGCTAGAAATCAACCACTAACAACTACTCTCACATCTAACAGCTAGAAACCAACCACTATTGTTGCCGAACACGCCCCTAATATGAGACGTGATGATTAATACTCTTTTTTCTTTTGAGGGGAATGATTCACACTCGTTTGGTTATGGTCTAACTTTGCAATTTAAGTAAACTATAAAAAAAGGTTAACTAATTGCAAAAATTGTGCAACGTAACTACTTTTACATAATAATTTTTAATGAAAGTATCTTAATCACTAAATTAAAACACATAATTATTAACCAATAAACCATAATTATCAACTGAAAAGCGTAAACATTACATATTCCAAAACAATAACTTTTTATCTAAACCTATAACCAACAATTGAAAATAATAACTATTAATACATATAACAAAGAACAAGCAAACTACTCGGTATCCACCCAAGACCATATTTTATCTCGAAAACTATGACTAATAACATGAAAACTATTACTAATAACGTGTAAACAATTACTAATAACTAAAAACCATAATTGTTAACCTTAGAAATATAATTATTTATCCAGACCCATATATAACTATAACTAATAGCTCGTTTTTAAAAAAACTATAACTAATAGCATGTAAACTATAACTAATAACATGCATGTAAACAATTACTAATAACTAAAAACCATAACTACTAACCTTATAAATATAACAATATACCCAAAACTATAACTAACGATAAGTAATTACCATAAAATCATAATTATTTACCCAAAACATATACTACGACTAAAACTGTAACTATTCACCTGAAACCGTAACTAATAATAAGAGATACATTAGAGTTTAGACCCATTGCTGAAGGAAAACAATGAGTTTTGAGAATTAAGAATATACATTCTTTCTAGAGAAATTAAGAATATATATATTTCATTTTGATGTAACAATGGCATTGTTTAAACGGGAGAAACTAAACTAAGCATCCTCAAATTCTCATCATCAAGATTGAAGAAGACGCATAAAAGGATGTTAGTTGAAAGCTTTAAATGTCCGAAAAAGAAAGAGATGTAGGCTTTTGAGAGAAATGGAAGTTGGGTGGAGAAGAGGGAAATGACAGTGTAGTGGAGAGAGAAATGGGAGGAGTAAAGGAGAGAGAAATGAGAATTGGGAGTGGAGATGAGCATAGGAGAGAGAAATTAGGGTTAACAGAGGAGAGAGAAAAGATAAATGAAATGTGATGGTTTTACTAGCATAACTAATAGGCCCAAGCGCTTAACTAATTACTGTTAGCATGACATCAATTGGTGTCACGTTAACACTAACCTGATACGGTCTTTTTCAAGAATTTGTGTATATTTATATGCTAATAAGATTTAGAATTAGGAAGCTAAGATATGAGGATTGATTTACCTTGCATTATTCACATGATATACAAGTGTACACCATATATAGGATACAGGTTTATATGCATGCGATGTGTGCATTAGTTTCAAACTTCTTATTCTATTATATACTCCATTTGTATTATAGTTATGATCACAGTTAAAATGTGAAAGATTAATAATTATATAATTAAGATATATTAATTCGCTAATACAAAAACTAATAATGGTTGTGAGTGATTTTAATATTTTTTTTTTTGTGAATCAATTTTGAATAAAAAGAATAGACATAATGAGCTGGTTTGACTGAATTAAAGAGTGTCAAAGGTAGTAAGTGTTTTAATTTTTCAGGTGGACGTCATGTATATCACCTTCTCTTATAAAAAAGGTCAAGATATTTTATCCATTTAATTTTTTGATTGAAATATTTGATACATATACCATTTTTAATTTGTTTAAAACAAAATTTTGAAATGAGAAATAGTTCTTAAATTAATTTTTTTTGTACCCTTTTTTCATTCCATTAGATCATTAAGGATAAATAAGTATTTTCAGTGGGGTTGTACCATCTTCCTCCACTCTTACCTAGATAAGCACAAGAGCCTAAAAACAAGTAATATATATAAAATAGGAAATAATCATAGATTGCCTAGAATCAATGATAACAAAATATCCTCAATCAAATTAAATATACAAAATATCCTAACATACATATGCCATTAGACTGTCAATGCAGTTATTTACATGTAAATTTATCCATATAATTATATATATATAATTGTCTTGGCACTACCAAATGTTGCATTGGAAAAATATTCCATCCTTTTTATATTGAGCATAACTATAACATGTTTCTAACTGTGATAAGTTATAACAAAGGATTTTGGGAAGAAACTTGGGGGAAAATAAGGAGAGTTTTGAATACAGTATTAGATACGTGAGTATTTGTGTGTGTTATACTAATTTATATCGATTATAAATTTTGAGTTTCTCTATTGAGTTTTCATGGAACAAAATAACAACACTTAACTATTAAAGTTTCTTTAAAAAAAAACTACTAAAGTTGGTAAATCATTTTAGGTGGATATTCTATATATTGGTTTTGTCTTTGACAGTTCCATGTGGTCAAAGAGTGAAAAAAAGTGTATGATAAATGACTTTTTAGATACAACTTCTCAGCCAAAAGCTGATTTTGATAGCTTTTATGCTGGGCTTTTGCTTTTTCCATTTATTTTGTGTAAGAGAACCAACATTAATAGCTGATTTCACTTAACATTTATATATACAATCAAAAGTCGAACAACCAACATTGACAATCAGTAAAAAAAAGTTAGTCAAACTAATCAAGTTAAATAACCAACAACCAATTGTCAAATACTCATTACATTAGCAAATATGTTTATTCCAATGAAGCCCTAATTTCTTTAACTTAAAAAATATAATAATTAAAACAAGTTTTAATAAGTACTTATATCTTCAAATTTGTATGGTTGGTCATCCTGGTAATCCATCCGTTCCTTATTAATTAACCCAGTTGGAATCTTGACATTATTTGAAATAATTAGAATATTCTATGTTTTTCTCAATATGTAGGAAAAAAACATAATTATGTGCTTTCTTGTTTGATTCGTCTCAATTAGTACTTTGATAATATCAAATTTTTATAATTTTTACAAATACAAAATTAGAGAAAATTATAGTCAAAGACGTACATTGACAAATGTGCAAGTCAAAAAAACATCAATAAGGAAAGGAGGGGGTATAGTTTATTAACTACTTCCTCCATTTTTTGATGCAATCAACCTTTGATTTCTGCAATCCACTAACCAAAAAGATAAATTTTGCATCTCAAAAGAAATAGAGGAAGTATACTTTAGCAAACATATCAATAAGTATAATTAACAAACTTCTCATACTAAAGAGGGGGAATTTGGTTAGAAGTCGCCTTATTTCTTATTTCGTAAAAAGCAACTTAAACTTTTTTATTAAAAAAAAACACTTTTATGTGTTAACTTTTAGAATACTTATCTGGTTCACAAGATTCGGCCCAGAAATCAAACTCCTGATCATTGATCTTACATTATTCTTTTTTCCTCTCTTTGTGCATGGAAGTTACACACATTTACTCGAACATAATAAATTATATAAGATCTTTTCTAACCATAGATTAGGTGTTTACACAAAGGGTTCTGATATATGCAACATTAAGGGTTAACAATAAGAATCATATACATTACCTAATGTGGAATTAATGTAGTAAATTATGCTAGAACCATGTGTTGATTGGTTTAACTAATGCTTAGTGATTAATTTTTATTTTTGTTTCAACTTCTTATATGTAATCCTTAGAATTGCCTAAATCAAATTTCTAGATTGTGACAAATAATTTATGATTAGGGGTGTAACGAGGCAAACAAAGACCGAGCTTAGGTAGGCTCGGCTCGGTTTGACTCGAAAATGGGTAAAGTCTGGGTAGGCTCGACTCGAAAACATCGACTTGGCTCGAGATCAAGAAAACCAAATACAGGCTAGGCTCAATTTGAGGCTCGACTCAAGCTCGAGATTCCCAAATACGAGCTTAGTTAGGCTCGAGGCTCAACTCGAGCTTGAGTTAGGTATTTGAAGTAGCCTTTTGTAAAGAACAAGAGTTTTATGTTTCATTGTCCAAACAATGTGTAACTTCATGAATTAGTGTATCCAAGTATCTCTATTCACAAAAGGCTTTACGATTTGTCTCCCGTCTAATATAGGGCAAAGTCAAAAAATGAGTATAGACTTATAGTTGGGTGGTAACATTTTAGAGGGAAAAGAAGGCAATTGTTTGTTTACATTCTAAACCGATATGTGACATTTTATATTAGACATACAATTTTGCTTCACAAGTTTTTGAAGTTGTTCACGAGCTTCGAACTAATGTTGTTCGGGTTTGACTCGTTAAATCTCGAGTCCAAATTGAGCTCGACTCAAGCCTACTCGAACCAAACTTTGACCGAAATTTGACTGACTCGAGTTCGAATAGTCCTAACTTCCTAAGTGTGACAAAGAATGATTTACAGAGGGAGTATAATTTGCCAAAAAGTTCTCGCTCAGGTTCCAATGAATAAAGGTTGTGAGATTGGGACTGATGTAGTGAGATACGCCGACGCGGCTGATGTATTGGAGAAGGAGAACCGACACATCCCATAAACTGTGACAAATTCTCTAATACCATTTCGGTATGAGAATGCTAATTCCACCATGAATTGCACCATATTGTATCATTGTATGGCATGGCAAAGGCAAAGCACCGACATAAATTTAATTGACTTAAAAAACCTATCCTTTTGAAATTGATGGAGCCATGATGAATATTGCCAAACTATATTTTAACAGAGTAGTAGTTAACTGTGTGTAGTAGTATTTGGCAGAACTCCGAAATAGGATTGCAATGCTGTTAATGCGCATACTTTTGCCAATAAAGCGCCCTTTTGAGGCAATGAAAGTTTGGTCATTGCTATTTTTTTGTACAAGCGCATGGGTGCCACATAAAGTCTCTTTATTTTTGACGGAAAAATATTTGTTGTTTTGCACAAATTCTTAGATATGACCGGTCCCATATTTGAAGTTCAGGCAAAACTAATAAGGAGGGAGGGAGAATGAGTGATAAGTTAGGAAAATTCTTAGCCGCTATCACCGAGCGGGACAACAAAAAGTAGAGAAGAGAGAATTAGTGAGAAGGAGAGGCCATATTGATATGAAAATCATGACTATATGATGAATTGTATATTCATCATCTAAAGGCACAAAAGGACAATATCACAAGAAGACAAATGAATCATTCTCCAAAATATGCAAAAGTAGCCACGAGCATGAAAAATATATTACTCCACATGAAGTCACATGAAGCCAAGGATCCATTTAAGCAAAAATCCAAAAATCAAAGTTATCAGCAAAGGAATAGATACAAAGTTCAAGTTATTAGAGGAACTCAAATGGAAAACTGCTTCTGTTTACAAGCGGCAATACTTATCAAATGTATTTCACAAACAACCAAAAATCATGTACTATAAGTAACCTAATTAAATCATAGTAGTAACCACAATGCTCACAAAAGTAACAACATTCATTCAAACAAGTAATTCCTTTCATCCGCAAGAGTAAATTAATTAGTTTCTTGTTTTCTATGGATAAAGAGAATACTACAATCAAGGTTGAAGTGAAGAGGGTTGACTTGAAGATTGAAGTGAAGATATTCAAAGGAACAACTATCCTAACATGAAGGAAGCTTAGTTAGCATGAGTTTGTATTTAAGTTCCTAAATGTAAAAAAGGAACAAGATTCGAAAAGGTAAGAAAACTTGAGTTATAAAGTTGGAATGAAGGTTTACAGTCTCTAGTTAAGTTCCTAGGTTTAATGAGTCTAAATGGTTAAAAGGTTGTGTCGGTTTCTATTAATTAAGTCTACGAGTTCCTATGTTGGGAACAGACGTTGGTACAGGTTGGGAACAGCCTAAAACGTCCTATGTTGTGCGCCTAACATATATGAAGCGCTTAACTGATTTGTTTAGGAGTCCTAGCTTAGTTTGATTAGATCCACTACTTTAGGGATTAGTTAGGAGTTTGTTAGGAAAAGATTTTAAAATGATTTTCTGTTTTGAAAAGGATAATATCTTATTTTAAAATCTTTTTTTATTCTAAGTAAATCAAAATATTTTCTTTTTAAATAAAATCTGATTTTCAGTTTTTATTTAAATATTTTAAAAAGATATTTTTTCTTAAATCATTTATTTAAAAATGGTTTGATTGTTCTTCAAGCAACCACTAACCACGTAATGTTTACTATTAAACGTTTTATTTGGGTTTAGTGGGCTTGCTTATTATTTTTCAAGTATTAATTAATTTATATGATTTAATTATTCCCCAAGCAAACAAATATCACGTTTAAGCTTACTGGTACACGTTTACTGTTTGTGGAGTGATGGGCTTGATTATTTTATTTATTTTAATTAGTTTAATTAGGCTTCAAGTTTTATAAACCACATTATACTTTACTGCTTCTCCTATTAAGTTAACTAGTGGGTTAGTGGTTATTTAATTCTCAAGTAAAGTTAAAAAAAACTAATTAATTAATTAAGTTATGGATATCATGGGGTTAGTGGGTTAATTAGTGGTAAGTTATTTCATGACTACTTATGTTATAAATAGGCGCTTAATCTAAAGTTTAATGTGTCGGACTTTAAGTTATTTTTACATAAAGTGTCAAAACTTTAGTAGTCCTTCTATAGTGTGTCTGACTTCGGTTTTAATTGGGTTTAACTAAGATAGAGTCAGTACCATCATTCCTTCAATATACTCTTGTGTTCCTTACGTATTTACTACTTATTCCCTTATTGTTTTTATCGTTTGTAATCTTGATTTTTGGGGTAAGGGGATTTTGAGTGAAATCCTGTATTGAGAAAAGCTTTGAGTAAAGCAAGAGAAAGGGCAGAAACTTGAGTGAGTTTCATTGTAAGTGTGAGAACCTTTGAGTGAAGCAAGATAAAGAGAAAGAAAAAGTAACTTCTAGTGAAGTTTGAGAGGAACGACAGTTGCGGGAACTGTCGTTGGGAACTTGAGTTTAGTAACTTAAGTTGTGGCTCGAGAGAAAAGTAATAGGTTTGTAAACAGAGTCGTTTGGCCTATTATAGTGGAAAGTATTGAGTCAAAATCCCTTGTGGTCGAGGTCGTTTCTTCCTATTGGGCCTATGAAGTTTTTACTCGCTAAAATCTCTTGTGTATTTCTCTTGTTCCTTTCGTTGTTTTATAATTTCGCAAAAATAACGTATATTTGTCACACTATAATTCACCCCCCTCTTATAGTGTTCCCTTAGAAGTCAACAAGGAGGAACATGGTTTAGGTCAAAGCACAAATAAGCCACGTTTTTCAGCCCATAACCAATCAAATCGCGTCAAAACGGTTTATGATGCAATTTTCGCGGTCTGACCCAATCATTATTTTTATTACTAAATATTATTAAAATATTAATATTAATTTACTTCGTAGATATTATTGTTATTATATAATCATCATCAAGTATTAATATATTAATACAAATAATATAAAATAATTATTATTAATTATCATTATTATCATTAATTATCGTTATTATTATTATTTATTAATATTATTTATTTATAACTATCATTTAAAAATATCCAAAATACTATTATTATTATTATTCATTATTATTACTTATCATTATAATTGTTATTTAATATTCATATTATTATTGTTTAAATATTATTTATATATTTATTACATTCCATTTAATTCAATTTAATTTAATTCAATTCAATTCAATTCAATTTAATTCAATTTAGTTCAATTCAGTTCAGTTCAGTTCAGCTCCAATCAGTTTAGTTCAGTTCAGTTCATCTCTAATCAGTTCAGTTCAATTCAGTTCAATTCAGTTCAGCTATTTTATGCCGAATAGAACAGGCCTTTATTCTTATAAATAACTCAAAATATCACTAGTGGAAAAAACTGCTTTTGCTACTTATCAAATGCTTTGGTTGTCTAATCAACCCGAGCATTTGTGAAAATTTTAATTAAAAAAATTCACAAATGCTCGTGTTGATTAGTCAACCGGAGCATTTGATGTCAAATGCTCCGTTTGCATAATCAACACAAGCATTTGTGAATGAGTGCTCTACTGCTCAGTGCTCCCCCAAAGGCCCAATATCTCGTCTTTCTGGTCTTATCTCCCTCCCTTAACTGGTTTCTCTTTCTCTCTCATCCCGTCTTTATCTCCTTCCATACTCAACCACCAAAACGCTAACTACTCTATTTCTACCCTCCTTCTCTCCATCTCCTTCCATTTCTACCCATTTCTAGGGTTTCTAGTTCAATTTTCACTTGCATCTCACCCATTCTTCACAAAAACAAGTAAGTGGCTCGATTTTTTGTTTTTTTTTTTCGATTTCTGATTTATTTTGTTCTAAAACTTGAACCCTAGAAATCGAAGAAGATTTATTTCTCCCTTACACGAGTTCCCCTGATTTTTTTTTCTCTCTTCAGATCTTGATCTCACGAGTTCTTCAGCGCCGTTCTTCAACATCGCGGTAGGAGGCGGCGGCGATGGTGATTCTTCAGCATCGCTATCTCTCTCTCATCCTTTTGTGTGAGTTCTTCAGCACCGTTCATTCAGGTTTGTGATTTTTTTTGTAGTTGAGTGTCAACTTTGCTCATCTAACTGTAATTCAATTAATGTTGTCTGGAGGAACTCATTTTATGTTTTTTTTTCTTAGATTTGTTATCTGTTGTTTCTTTTGATTTTTTTGTTGTTGTTGATGATCTTTTTCGATTTTGTTTTTGTCAATTTTGTAAACCCTAACTTCTAATTTTATAGTTTCTGTGGCTGGATGAAAGTATATCTTTTTCCTTAATTTTGTAATTGTACATGTAAGGCTGTATGGTACCTAGACCCCGTATTCTGGCCCTCCTTATGAGGAATTGGGTAATGACATTGGTAGGTCATATTGGGGGTTTTACGTGGAGTAATTCAAGGTCTGGTTGTCTTTGAAGGGGAAAGAAACCAAGAATGAGGTTTAGAGAATCTGTGGTTACAGGTTAAATTTTACTGTATGGTTAGCTACAAGTATTATCTTAATACTTATAGTTGGATTCATGATAGATATGTGATAAGTTACAAATTAGGCTCACTCTTTGGAAAGGGGGTTCAGCATCTTTCCAAGATTAAGATCACTGAATAAATTGAAGGTTGCTTAACTGTACATAATAAAAGAACCTAATCATGCTTGCCAACATAATTCTTCTGAACCAGCAAAAACACTCTGTAAAAAATTTGCAACAATCGATACAAAACACTTCTGGCTTTTCTTCCTGGGGCAGATGACCACAATTCTTGATTACCTCAAGCTGTGATCCAGGTATTACTCGTGAAATTAAAGCCTTTATGAATTCCAAGACGGGACAAGTCGGTCGCCATCACCCGTAATGATCAGTACTGAATCATCCAGAAATCAGACAGATCAGTTAATTATTCTGCTACACGAACGTACTGAAATGCTAGTTAAAGTAGTTTGCAGTAAGAATTGGAACTTGTTTCACTTTTTTCATATATCATCTCCTAGTGGTTGTCAAATTGTCACTCCATTCATTCTTTTGTAGAGTCAACATCTACCATTCTGGAATGTTCGACAACAGAGTTAACATTCCTTTTTCACAAGTTTTTCCTCCCTGCTTTCCTGTAAAGTTTTACATACTATATAGTTTCTAGCTCATTCTAATAGATTTGCTAATAGTATATTCTTTGCTAATAGGTCATGATCCCCACTTGAAATTTTATAGAAGTGCCGATGAAAGGATCCGCCTATCTGAATGGTAACTTATAATTTGTCAGGATTTATAAACCTTGTGATTGGTTTTGAGAACCTCTTTGGAAGTTTAAATCCATATTCTAGGCTTGTAGTTGTGAATCTTTTTGGAAGCTGGGAAGGGATGGGACCTCTTTGATTACTACGATTTCGGATTTTCTACAGTGAGCTTCATTGGGTTTACAAATCTCCTTCAAGGCATGATCAGGATAGATTAATTCTTTCTAGGTCAATCTAATTGATTTTGCCTCCCCTAGATGGAAGTCATAGCTATAATGCCTGCCCTAACTCAGTTTTTTTTTTAATTTAAAATTATTATTATTTGTTTATGTAAGTGTTCCTAATTCAATGATTGAAATAAGTAAGCATGAGCACTTGTTCCTAATTCAACGATTGAAATAAGTAAGCATGATTGGCTTTTTCCTTTTTTTTTTTCCCTCTAGTAGGTCTTTGTTCTTGGAGACTTACAGAGGAAAGGTTCATTCTTTGATCATATCATTATTTTGTTTTTGAATAATTTGATCCGATTTTCGGTAAATACACTGTGGGAGATAGAAATTAAGCTTAGCCTTTTGTAGTTTCAGTGTTTTAATATAATAATTCTTCTATTTCCAGCACTATCTTAATTTGCTTGCTGGTTCTAATCTCTTGAGTCTTGATCTCTAGTTTTTTTTTTTTTTTTTTTTTTTTTTTTTTTTTTTGTATTCTGGCTACACAAGCTACATTTGAATTAAGGTACATATTTTTTAAAAAAATTTTGGTATGTTGAAGTAAATACAAAAATTGATCTGGGCGTATGTATTATCTTGAACTTGTGCAGCTTCAAAAGTTTCGAGATGACGAGTTTTGAAGAAGCTTGGTCATATTGATGCTGATGGTGCTGTCTAATTGAAGGGACAGGCTGCCTCGTTGATAGACACCGGTGACGAACTTCTTGTTACTGAACTGATGTTTAATGGTAAGGCTATAGTTCCTCCCAGCTTGAACAAGACTTTCTGGATATCCTACATCTTATTGGTGCCATATTTCTTTCCTGCCTTAAGTATCGTTCTGCTAGGTTCGGGAGGAATAAGTAGAGGAACTTGCTTTGCAGGTCAATTTGCTTAGCTATTCTGCGACTTTAGGGTTAGAGAGGTTGATAAAGAAAATAATAGGATCTGTTTGATTATGACCATATTGGGTTAGAGTAGTTGTGAGATAGAGCACATGCTACATGCCTTAAATATGACTTCAAGGATCCTCCAAGGCTAGTGAGTGATTCATGTACTTGTGTTACTATTGCTATAAATATGACTCTTTTGATTCTATTGAAAGAACTTGGTTTATATATATATATATATGTGTGTGTGTGTGTGTGTGTGTGTGTGTGTGTGTGTGTGTGTGTGTGTGTGTACATTTGCAGCTTTTGCAGCTGTGCATTGTAAACTGGATCCAATGATTGCAAATTTCATGAAGATTTTGTGTAGCCAAGAGATCTATAGGTACTTGAAATCCATTTGAAGATTGCTGCTCCTTATGTAACTTTCTCTCTTTCTCTTAATACATCTCTTCAAACAGATATGCTTTGATGGAGATGGGTCTGGACTCGCTGGATTTACCAGTTGGAATGGTTACTGATTTGCATTTGAAAAGATGTATGAATGTTTCTGTTTTCCTTTAAGAACTTACTTTCAAACGTTTTTTCTGTTTTCCTTTATGAACTTACTTTCAAATGTTTATGTTGATTCTTGCTCGTACATATTGAGAGTGATTTTATCTCAGGTGAGGATGCTCTCCTGCAATTTATAGAGAATGTGAAGTCGCAGGAGCAGGGCGGTCCAAAGGCTGAAGCGCTCTGGTCTGAATTTAGCTCAAAATGGTTTACGCTCATGCATACTACTCGGCCTTTCATTTTCAAGGACTTCCAAGAACTAGCAGATCATGTATACAATACTCTTGTGCTATGAACCTATGATTTGATATATACTCTGACCATCTTTTCCTCGTTTGCCTGACTTTTGTTCATAATATACACATCCAGCTTCTCCTTTTGAGACTGTTAGGGATATAACAGTGGCTTCACATCTGATCGCTGATATGAGTGGCTCGACAGATCCATTATCAAACCGTTAAAAGAAACTCGGATGCAAGATAACTCCCCTAGACAAAGAATCTGATGATTTTAAGATGATCATCAACTATTTGGAGAAGACCTATGAACCCATCAAAGTTGGTGAAATTGTAAGTACTAATGCAGAAGTAGCAGCACATAGTTGATAGATATTATATGTTTTGATTCTTGATATTTAATTTGTTCAGAGTTATGATGTTTCTGTGGAGAACATCCTTGCTGTTGATTTGAGCGCTGGACCGTCTTATGAGGAGATAAAGAAGTTGCCAAACAAAGTCCTATTATGGTGTGGAAAGGAAGTTTTGTTCCATTGTTTGCAAAAATATTCATGTAGTTAATCTTTGTCAAGTAATTCCTCCAATTGCAAAGCTTCATCTCACACACGATATTCTACATCATCATTTAAACCTTTATGCATAAATAATGCAATACCAAGCATGCAGTTGCTAACATTCATCATGAACATTAACACAGCAAGCAATCTGTGACTAGAGACCACACACACAATGTAATTGAAACGAAACGATGAGAAAACATTGCTCTTACCAGAGAGAAATAATATAAGCTTTATATGTCCAACAAGAAATGCTAAGTAAGCAAATTCTCTGCTGCAAGTTGTCTTTACATTCATTCACATCTCATACCTCTGATTGTCCATGCAGGAACCGTCTCTTACTTTGTATCTTAAATGTCTGTAAAGACATGCTTGGTTGTCTCCCAAAACTTGTGGGGATAGATGTTGTTGAGATGGCTCTTTGGGCAAAGGTACAAAACTATAAGTGTGACTGTACTTCAGATATCTTTGTATACTCTTTCGGTACAAGCCGTCTTTCGGCTAAAAGATTTGAATCTGATCTTACTACATACATTTTTGCTGCTTTATACATTAGTTTTCTGAAAATGTATCATATAATATACAGAAATCTATTATATGTATTTGGGACTATTAGAAGGTAATATATGTGGCATTGCAGATGTGGGAAACGACATGTATGATGTTTCGATATCCTCTTAAAATTTCTCACACACCAAGAGTAACTACATTAGAATTTATCACAATTTTAATACTAACTTCACTACATGTCGTCAGCCGTGTCGGTGATGTTGTTGGCTCTTGGTTATGCTGCTCTTGGCTGGTTGTTGCTAGTTTTATTATCAAAGATTTGTCGAACTCATATCTTGTAGTTTACAATTGTAATTTTTTTGTATTTATAAACAATCAGAAAGTGAACTATTATCTATATGTATTGGTTGTGCATTAATATTGAACAAAAAACAGTAAAAAAAAATTTTTTTTTTTAATTATTTTTGGGCCCTTAAATGCTCCGGTTTTACGAGTAAACCGGAGCATTTGAGGCCACAAATGCTCCGATTTTTCTGAACAACCGGAGCATTTGTGGCACAAATGCTCCGGTTACAAACCGGAGCATTTATAAAAGTCTCAAATGCTCGTGTGACTTTTGCTGCGCGTCAAAAACGGAGCATTTGGGGCCTTAAAGACCGAAGCATTTGAGGTTTTTTCTACTAGTGTATTCATACTAGTAACCTCATTTATTTATGCGAGTAACCTCATTTAATCATACGATTAACCCAAAGGTTCACAAAAGTAAGCACGTTCTTTCAAACGAGTAGCCCCATCCATTCATAAGAGTAAACTGATTAGTAACCTCATTTATTCAAACGAGTAACCCCATTCATTCATAAAAGTAACCCCATTTATTGATACGAGTAACTTCATTCGTTCATAAGAGTAACCTCATTTAATCATAGGATGACACTATTTGAGTAACCCCGATTTATTCATACGAGTAATTTCATTATCTCATACGAGTAACCTCATTCGTTATAAGAGTAACCTCAATTAACTATTTAATCTCATAAGTGATCCCAATTAAAGTAGCCCCATTTTTTCATGAGTGACCTCACTAAATCATACATCGTGTTGAACCCTAGTTTTGATAATGACAAAGAAACAAAGGAACAAACTAAGTAGTGAACTAATGAATTATTTAAGTGTATGGTGTTTAAGGTATCAATGCAAGGAACTGGGAGAATACGAAGTCAATGAAGAAGTCAAGAGAGGATTTCAAAGGCTAAGTAAAGAAGTTTCTATGTTGATACTGGAGCAAGCATTGGATCAAGAATAATAGAAGCTAGGCGTTTTATTTTCTAGTTCCAATGTAAAGGAACAAAGAAAGAATGGTAAGGAACTGTGGCAGTCTATTTGAGAATGAGCGTTTGTTCCTTTGTAAGGAACAAACTAAGTGGCACTTAGCGTATATATTAAAGGAACTGAGTTAATAAAAGGAACTAGACTTAGGCGTGTAATTATTGAACGGTTAAAAAGATAATGAGTAAGTCATGCCTAATTATAGGAAATTAGTTATATTCTAATTTCAAATGATAAAATCAGTTTTAAAGAAAAATCTGTTTTAGAAAAAGATTATATTTTTCGGAAAATAAGAAAATAAATATCCGGTTGTTAGAAAGATTTTATTTCAAAGATATTATTTTCTTAAAGATTAGAAATTCAGTTTTAAAGATAAAAAGAGTTTATAAAAACTGATTTTCGGATAAAGCTCAAGGAACTCCTTTTCTTAGGAGTAATGGCTGCATTTTATCCACGTTCATTTATAGTTCATGGGATCATGGGACATGATGTAAAACGTGTTCCTTAGGGGAAGGAACATCATGGGTTAATGGACTAAAACGTGTACTCTAACATTAATCCCACGTTCTTCATGATTAACACTATAAATATAGAAGTCTAGATAAGTTCCAAATTGTGTCTGACTAAGTAATTAAGTGAGTTTAACTTATTAAGTGTCAGTGCCTTCATTCTCTCATAATAGCCATTTGTTCTTTGCCTTCTTACTCTAATTCCACTAAGCTTATTTCGATCAATTGTATTTTGGTTTTTGGGGTAAGGGAACTTTGAGTGAAGTTCTGTAAGAGAAAGGCTTTGAGTGAAGCTTGTATGTGTGAGAAAACTTCGAGTGAAGTTGAGAGGAACTGCTGTTGGGAACAGTGGCTCAGGAACTTGAGTTTAGGAACTCAAGGTGTGGCTCGAGTTAGAATTAGGTTGTAACAGAGTTGTTTGGCCTAATTAGTGAAAGTGTTGAGTTTAAAATCCCTAGTGGTCGAGGTTGTTTCTTCTTGTTGGGCCCAAGAAGTTTTTCCTCGTAAAAATCCCTTGTGTTCCTTTAGCTTGTTTATTCGTTTAAGTTTTAATTTCCGCAAAAAGTTACGTTTATTTCTACACCTACAATTCACCCCCCCTCTTGTAGTGTTCCTAGGGAAATAACACATCGAACCCATATATTTAATCATACTAGTAATCTCAATTGATCACAAAATTAACCTCATTTATTTATAAGAGTAACCTTATTAGTTCACAAGAGTAACCTATTCAATCATACGATGACCCTATTTGATCAAATTAGTAACTCCAATTGTTCACAAATGTAACCCATTTTCTTCATAAGATTAACCTCATTAATTTATAAAAGTAAACTGATTGGAATTCTGTAGTTATACAAGTAACCATATGTAATATCCCAAGTTTTAATTTTTTTTTTTTGGTAATTAAAGTTTCATATTAAGCCCAAACACACATACAACCTACAATTAAGAGACATCCTCTTAATTCAGCCCTGCTTCTGGACATACCCAGAGCTTACAATTCATCTAGCCAACATTTGTCAACTGCTCTAACATTTGGCCCTAAAATTTGTTGTATTCTATTCTTTACTATGAACTTGAGCTCAGCCATAGTATGAGCCACAGTGCTGACAACATCATCCCAGTAGGCTCGATTTCTATTCTGCCATATGAGATACACCATAGCAGCCAGAGTAGCAAGGCAGACCTTCCTCCTGAACTTATTAGGACCTGTGTATCTCCCCCTTATCCACCTGCACATTTGAAGCAGTGACTTCCTTCTCCATGGAATCCCTAGCCATTCCATAGCCTCAGTCATACATCTGCTGCTGAACTCACAAGCAAAAAACAAATGATCTCTGCTTTCAGGGTGAAGCTGACATAACAGACACCTTGCAGAGTCACTAATGTTCATATGCTGTAGTCTGTCCTTTGTTTTCAGCCTATTTTGTGCTGCTAGCCAAAAAATGAATATGTGTTTAGGCAAACTATATCTATTCCAGACACAGTTAGCCCATTGTTGATTAATGGGGCATTGAGTGATGGCTTGATAATGCTTCTTTATACTAAACTGAGTATTAGACATCCACTGAGCACTAGACAGCTTAACACTAAGAAAATTCTTAGCTTTGCAAATATTCTTCCATGTCCAGCTTGCCTGAGCAGGAGGATCATATGATCCCTAGTTAGCCTCCTTTATGTATATACAATTCACCCATCTAACCCATAGGTTGTCTGCCTTTTGAGCTATATTCCAGACAAGCTTGCATATAGCTACCATGTTCCAGCTCAAGATATCCCTAAAACCAAGACCCCCATTCTTTTTGCTTCTACACACATCATTCCAAGCTACAGCACCAGCCTTACTGTCATTAAATGTCCTAGTCCAGAGAAAACACCTACAAATACTATTAATCTCCTTCAGCACACACTTTGGTAGTATAAACAATTGCCCCCAGTACACATGAATGCTCATGAGAACACTATTAATTAGTTGACTTCTAGCTGCAAAGGAGAGATGCCTAGTACTCCATGCTTTTATTCTACTCACCATCTTGCTTATGAGCACTTGACAATCCTTGCTTTTCAACTTAGTTGTGGAAATAAAGACTCCAAGGTATTTAAGAGGAAGAAAACCCCTTTTGAAGCCACTAACATCCACAACTCTTTGAATATCACTATCATTCATTCCAGCAAAGAACACCTCTGACTTATTCTTGTTCACCTCAAGCCCTGAAGCATTGGAAAACATTTGGAACCCTTGCAACAAAGTATAAACTGACCTGAAGTCACCATTGCAGAATAAGAGTAAGTCATCTGCAAAGCAAAGGTGTGTGAGTTCCATTTCCTTGCAATGAACATGGTATTTGAATCCCTCTTGCTCCTGGACAAATCTGAGTATCCTTGCTAGATAGTCCATTCCAAGTGCAAATAGCAAAGGGGACATAGGGTCCCCTTGCCTAAGACCTCTTTGAGATCCAAAGAAGCCATTCATAGACCCATTGAGCATGATGGAGAATGTAGGTGTACTCACACACACCATTATCATTTCCACAAAGAACCTAGGGCACCCAATACCTTCAAGCATCTGCTGTATAAAAGCCCAACTGACTGTGTTTTAAGCTTTTTCTAAATCCAGTTTCATCATGCAGCTAGGCCTTGCAGATTTCCTTTTGTACCATTTGAGAAGATCTTGACAAATAAGCACATTGTGCAAAATGCTTCTTCCAGCAACAAAAGCACCCTGGCTTTCAGATATTATATCAGGGAGAATCTTATTGAGTTTCTCACTTATCAGCTTTGTAATATATTTGTATAATGTATTACAACAAGCTATAGGCCTGAAGTCAGCAACACTCTCAGGGCATTTCATCTTAGGTATCATTGTGAGGGTAGTAATATTGATCACTCTCAGTAGTTTCCTTGTCCTGAAGAAATCTAAAATTGCATCAGTCACTTCATTTCCTACTATATCCCAGCAATGTTTAAAAAACTTGCTACTAAACCCATCAGCCACTG
Source organism: Beta vulgaris subsp. vulgaris (assembly GCF_026745355.1). Taxonomy (NCBI): domain Eukaryota; kingdom Viridiplantae; phylum Streptophyta; class Magnoliopsida; order Caryophyllales; family Amaranthaceae; genus Beta; species Beta vulgaris. Next base: position 11,462,042 of record NC_079203.1, read on the forward strand.
GTGCTTTCTCATCAGGGATGCTAAATAACACCCTCTTCACATCATCTCTAGTAACAGCTTCATTGATAATCTGGATGTGCTGGTCATTTAAAAGTTTCCCTTTATTCATAAACATGGGAAGAACAGACTGCTTCTGCTCTTTACAGGAGAAAAGCTCTTTGTAGTAGCTTAAAAAAGCTTGCCCTACTTGCTCCTGGTTTGAACACCACTCACCATTCATCCCTTTAATAGTGTTCACTCTGTTATGGTACTGCCTTTGTTTCAGAGCTTGATAGAATACCTTAGTATTCTCATCCCCATTGCTGAGCCAAGTGATTTTTGATTTTTGTCTAAGATAGCTCTGATGGTCAAGCTTAGCCCTGTACAGATGCTCTTGTGCTAATTTCTCTCTTGTGGCAACAGTACTGTCATTAACATCCTGATGCATCTCCTCCTGCACCTTCATCAACTGCTGTCTAGCCTTAATCAAATTGGCTTCAACATCCCCAAAACCCTCCTTATTCATCTTTTTTAAAGCTGTCTTGATCCTACTGAGTTTCTGCATAACCCTGTACATGGCATACCCAATGATAGGCTGTTGCCAGATCTGATTTACCATCTCACTGGTAGCACTATGATTACACCACATATTCATGAACCTAAAAGGTTTCTTGTGATGGCTTTCAGGGTACACTTTTAAGACAATTGGAGTATGATCATATGCCCCTTCTGGTAAAAAAGTAACTTCAGCTTGTTGATAATCATCTATCCACTCCTGATTTGCTATCACTCTGTCAATTTTAGATAACACCCTCTGGTGTCCATCTTGTTTATTGTTCCAAGTGAAATATCTCCCTGAGGCTTTCACATCCACCAATTGATAAGCATTCAAACATTCCAGCATGGGCATGATTTCATTTACCCTCACCATAGAACCAACCCTATCCTCAATGTTACTGAGAGCATTAAAGTCACCAAGTAACACCCATGGCCTCCCGGCCCATTAGAGCTATGAATAGCTCTTATACCCTCCCACAACTCCATTCTACTACTACCATCATTAAAACCATAAACAAAAGTACACCCAAATTCCATTCCATTCCTAGGTTTAACCAAACAGTGAATGAATTGGCTTTTAACCTGAATCACATTAACAGAAAATGCAATAGGACACCACCCAACTATGATTCTACCATTTGCATGACAATGAAAATTATGAGTGAAACACCAACCAGGGCAAAGATTTAAGTAAACCTTACCAAGATTATGAGGCTTCACTCTAGTTTCTAAGAGGCTAAACAGTTTAACATTGTGATTAGCAATAAAATTCCTAATCTCAACTTGTTTTGTCTTACTGTTTAGACCTCTTATATTCCAGGTCAGTATATTATCCATTAGGATTAGAGGGCTCCTCCCTCTGCTCTTTGCTCTTTCTACTATCATCAATCCCACCTTTTGGGTCATTCTTGCTTCCCAATCTTTCACTTTCAAGTACTATCACATCGTCTGTAATCTCAACTGCTTCACTGGCATTGCTTTCCTCTCCTCTGTCCCCTTTGTCAATCTCCATTTCCTCCTCCAGAGGCAAAAAGGTGTTATGAACTGGAACTTCTACAGTAGTTGGTTCATTTGTCACTCTATTAGTAGTGATCTTAATGAAACCCTCCTGATCAGTGACCTGAATAGGCTTTTTCACCCACCTTTTATTACCTTCCAGCTTCTTACATTTGTCCGTTTCATGCCCATATCCCTTGCATTTACCACACTGAACAGGCCTCCACTCATATTCCACTGTTTGAGTCACTAATACCCCATGTTCATTATAGAACTGGATATTCTCTGGCAACTGTCCCTGGATTCCAACCTCTATCATCACTCTAGCATAGTTAAGCCTGTCCTTAGACTTAGTTGTAGCATCCATCTTCACTGCCTTCCCTATCTGTCTCACTATCTTGAACAGGCTCTTCTCTCCCCAGTATTTAAAATGTAACCCTGGTAGTTTGACCCAAATAGGAACCACATCAACATCAGCTTTGTTTATTTCCATATTAGGATCCCATAACTTCACTATCACTGGTTTTTGATCAAAAAATTGAAATCCATCATGTATCACCTTTAAGCTGGCTTCAGTCGAACTAAACCTCACTAGAAAAACTCCTTTCCCCATAATTGCTATTTTATCAATTCCATGTTTCCCCCATATCCTTTTAAAATACCCCTCCATAACGGAGATAGGTGGATTAGCACCTAATACATAGCATACAACAGCAGACATCCAATACTCTATTTCCTCCTGTATATCATCAAGCTCTATTGAGATTATAGATGGATCATTTACCTTGTTTGAATTGCTAGGCATTCCTTCCTCCGTCACTTCATTCTCCACCCTCTGAGCCCATGATAACCTAGGTGCACTTGGTGGCTTCTCGGCACTCTTGATAACGTTTAACCATTCTGAGAGAGTATTCTTCTCAATCGACTTTGTGATTGTATCATCCATACTCGACATCAGCACCTCTTCCACATTTACTCTCACCACATTTCCCGACTATTTCTCATTCTCTTCAGCTGGGCTAGGTATTTGATAAAGTTTTAATTTTCTTTAATCAATAACTAATCTTAATTATTAAACTAAAAGTAATCCAAATTTAGTAATTAAAAATCACTAAGTTTTTCGCTTAATAACTTATGGTTAATGAAGTGTATAAATTAAATTACTAAAATCTTATCATCAACCTTGTAAATGATTTGGGTGTAAGACTTAAGTAGAAACAAAATTCTGATGGACCTAATGCCCAATTCTTTGAGCCCAAACAAACCAAAATAAAACTTAGTAACCCAGCACTATTCTCCCCAAAATCAGAAAAAAAAAAAAAAAAAACAAATCAAAAGAAAAGACATTAACTTCATCTTCTTCCTCCTCCATACGTGTAAGGACAAGAATGGAGATTGCTCAACAAAGTCAAAAACTACCTCAGTATACTTAATCTTCTAGAAACCCATTGAAATTTAACTCTCTCAATCACACTTAACCCACCGAATTCTCCTCAAAACCCCTGAATTTAGCCACTTGATTTCTAGAATTCCATGGACTCAAGGGGGTGTTTGGTTCACAAAATATAGGTATGAGGTATGGGGTTAGAATGGGCTAAACCCATACCTAGTGTTTGGTTAGTAAAATTTTGATTTTAAAACCAATACCTTAAACCCATGAGGTATGGGGTTTAGAAACCCATGGGGGGAGGTGGGTTTGGCTCATACCAACCCTAGGTATCAAATTATTTAAGGTAAAACATCTTGTTGCACAAAAATAAAAAGCGTTCATCTTCTTCCCTATGATACTGCCTGCCGAAGCCAGATACTCCATTTTTTTTCTCCAGTTTCTTCTACTGCAATGTTTTTTTTATCTTTTACTTAACCTACATGTGTGTAAATTACAGCAAGATATTTGTTTCAATATAAATCAAGGTAACGCACTATGTCTTGTGCCATTACTTATTTGATTTTTTTTTTCTTTTGTTTTCCACTTCACAACAAAACGTAAAAGTGATTTTTTCATCAATTTCCTTTGGCTTGTTGTTACTTTGTTTTTTTTTTTTTTTTTGACATCAAGAAAATTTGCATTAATGAACATCGGAAGTACAACCTAATGGTAATACAACCAAACTAAACAGAAACAAGAAACAACTGAAACTATGAAAGCCACAATAACTCGTACAAACAATTTAACGTAAACACTAACTAATAAAGGTCCAGTCCGATTAACGAGTGTCTTGAGCGATGGGAAGTGAAGTGGGATGTGATACACAAACTGTTGAAGTACATAACTACGATCTTCATAGAGAGATTGTCGTACCACTGCTAGTAGATCCTGTCCACTAGGCACGAAATCCCAAGGTCCTGAATGATCCTCCTGGGATTCTCCTGATGCAAGTAACAAAGAAGTCACATTTGATAGTGACTTCTGACCCTGCTGCGAGGGTATGCGAAGTTCAGTCACACTAGACTGAAACTCGAAATAGGTGGAGGTCTTGACGTGCCCCAAATCAAGTTGGGGGGCCTCCCACAAGATGCGTTTTTTAGGTGTGATGACACACGAAGTCATCACAATAATTTGGGGCGAGTTAGAATGATAAACTACGCCCCACTGACGGATCCAAAGATCCAAAGTGACAATCCCAATTCCAGAAGATCGACAAACAACATATTTGAAACAAATGAACCAGAAAATAAGGAAAACACAAACTACCACCCGACACTTAGAACTATGCCGGCACACAACACCGTCAAGAACCTGCACCAAACGCTTCCTTGGCATACTAAATACACGGACGCCAACTAACACTAGTGGGGGACGGGAGGGGACACTCGACTACACCTAAACCTAACCAGGGGGACGGGGAAGGGGAAACTTAGACTAAACCACCTTAAGAGGGGGGGATCGGGGAGGGGAGACGCTTGACCAAGGAAGCTGGGGTTTAAGCACCCCACAGACGAGCCAAAACGGTGGTGGTAGGAAGAGACGACCACGAACAGGTGTAAAAGGGGACTGGGGACGCAGCGAACAGGGGAGGGGGTGGAATCGCGCATACTCGGGAAAACCTACGGACTGGAGGACGACCGACGAAGCGATCTAACGACGGCAGCGGACCGAACGCCGCTACCACAACACTAAAAAAAAAAACCCGATCCGAAACCAAGGAGAGGTTACGGACCGACAGTACCAGGGTCTGAAATTTAGAGAAAAGAAAAACGACTAGTATAAGCAGCGGCCTAAGCTCGCCGGAGTCGAGGCTGAAAAGCCACCCTCCGGCGAGCCTAGGAGAAAAAGCGGCGGGGAGTTTGTAGGGTTAGGGTTAGGGTGGGAGCGTTTTTTGTAGAGAGAGAGGGGCTTTTTGAGATAACCTTTTGTAACAGGGAACAAGTATTGTTGTTACTTTGTTAGTGCTTATCCTACGATCAAAACATCAATTTTATTCGAATCTTCTAGTATTTTTAATATTTTACAATAATGATTTCGGATAATTAAAGAAGTCTAAAAATAGAAAAACATTAGAATTGCTTTATAGTATTACGGTTGAATTATTCAAAACAAGACATAAGACAAAATAAAATGATATTAATTTCATTCTTGATTCCAGAGACATTTTAAACCAAACACTAGGTATGGGAATAATTTTGATTCCATAACTGAACCAAACACATGGTGTGAGGAATCAAGTTCCAACCCTATACCACTCTTATTTGATTCCTGATTCCAAACTCATACCAACCTACAAACCAAACGCCCCCCAAATGGTTTGAGGATTTTAAAATTTTGAAAATCATCTACTGAGATGGAGATTTCTCTATAAATAGGGAAGAATAGATGAGTTTTTCAATCACAAAATCAGCAACAACAATTCAGAAAATAACATCAAGTAAAAGAAATCGAAAAAAAAAATTCAATCTTTGATTCTCTGTTTTCCTCGACCACCAGCACAACCACCAAGTAACAACCACCACCTGCTCTCCTGCCGCCGTCGAGCATTCATATCCACCACCGACCAACTGCCCCAGTCCCGTCTCCTCTCTCGCACACCCTTTCGTCTCTTTCGAACCCCCTGCACACCCATTCACTCTTCCTCCTCTACGCGACACCACTGTACCAACACACATCAACGACCCGCCTTTCTGTCGCCCCTCGCCGGTCCTCCTGCCGCGACGTCATGCCCCCTGTTTCTCCCCTGCGTGTGTGTGTGTTGTTTTATTTGGGTAAGTGTACTGGTCTTATTTTATTGATAGTTGACTTTGTACTCATTCCTAAATGAGTAAACCCTTATTGCTAAGTAATAAAGTAAGAATAGTGGAAGCTTACAACAAAGTTAAGTCACTTATAAAATAGTTATCTATGTTTAGCAAATACTAGATATAGTTACACTATGATAAAACATATGCTATCAAGCCTCAAAATATTTAAGCTACAACATGTCTAATATATATTCCTAAATTAGTTTAAGAGTCATAATAGTTCATTTAAATAAGATTAATCGATGATTCTAAACTTATAACATAATATTATGACTAAATGAGGGATAATACTTTTAATTTGATTTCTAAGTAATATTTATAGAAATAAGTATAAAGGTTTTGGATAAACTATTGTAACTTCAATATATTACATAATCGCTAAATAAGTTAGACTATATAACTTATATAATCAATACTATAAACTAAGAATCATACTTAAAGAGCACTTATACTAATATCTCTATTGATTTCTACTCATAAAATACTCTTGAAACTTAAAAGAACTCGTTCCTCGGAGCTCAGTAAGGACGATATCAAGGACATAAGAAGAGGATTATTATTATTCTGCAATCAAGGTAACAACTACTGCTAGTACCCACAATTCCCTTGAAATGCGTTTTTATAATATGCTACTGGATGATGATTTATAACATGTGTTTTTGAGTTGCGGGATATTATTACATGTTTTGATTACGTATCCTAGAGATTTATATGATTGAAAGATACCGAGTTACAGAAGCATACTGATTATGAAATGATACTGTTTATGAAATATTAATGGAAGTTACTGAGTTACTGAAATACACTGATCACTGTTAAAGTAAAAGAAATGTAACATGATAAAGTAAAGTGAAAGAACTGGTTGGTTGGGCCTACTGACTGACTGAAGGTCGTGCACGTACCGTACTTTTACTGGGGCACTGGCCCTACTGTTTACTGGGGCACTGGCCCACTACTGTTTACTGGTGTAGGGTAATGCCCGGGGCCAAGGCCCTTGCAAAGTGGTGCATACACATACTGGAGACGTCCCAGCACTGACTGATGTACATCAACCAGAGTAAAAACTGATGAAATGGAATCATGAGACTATTAAAGGAATGAATGAATATTGTTTCGTAAATGTTTGAATTATTCTTTCCCCCTGTTTTGAAATAAAATGATTGAAATGATTTACGTTGCTAGGAGTAGTTGTTACTGAGCCTCGGCTCATAACGTTTTGTATTTATGTTTTAGGTACTGCTGGGGACGATGGTACTGCGTAGTGGCAAGGATTACCACCTTATTAAATCATCTAGTAATAGTGCTACTAACTTGTAAGGTTAACTTAACTAGAATGTAAGACCATATCTTTAATATAAGTTATCGTTGTTATGTCAAGTAACGTTAACGTTGTTTACTTTATATAATATAAGATGTTAAGTTATCACTATTATATCTCTTAATGTTTAAATATGTTATATGATTGTAGCCTTGCACCTTCCTAACCGAAGGTGCGGCAGTAATGCCTCGACTAAATAGGTATTCCGCTGCTAATTAGATTATCTTAAATGTGAATTAGTAGTCGGGGCGTTACAGAGTGGTATCAGAGCAAACGGTTCTGAACCATAACGTTTAACCCCATGGTTTTACGTTAAATAAAAATATTAAGTTATAAAGAGGATTTAAAGTACATTGATTAAATTATAGATAAAATAAGGAATTAGGTTAAATAAAATTGATTAAGTAATATGATAAGTAAAAATAAAATATTTATAATGAGTGTGAGCGTAGGATACGGGAAATGGGAATATTTTACGATTTTATTAAAAGTAACTGTAATTTGACATGTAGAATGTCGACCGTTGATGTCAACAACGATGTTACAAACGGTGCTGATGTGCATATGGAGGATGACCAGGATGATGATTATGAACCTTTAGATAGGAATGCAGAAAGAATGGAAAGATTGGAAAAATATGAGCACTATGTTAGCTGAGTCAATCCAAGAATCCCGGAGGAAGGAGTAGTTGCTAATGAAAATGAGAGAGCTGCGATGTTCAAGAAGTTCTCATCTTTAAACCCACCTTCATATGATGGTAAGCCTGATCCAGTGGCGTTTGAAGATTGGATTAATCGCATTGACCAGCTGTTTGAAACCTTGCAATGCCCTGAGAAATGGAGGGTAGACTTTGCTGTATTTTATCTCACGGGCCAAGCAAGTTTATGGTGGAAGATTATTAAAGAAAAGAAAAATGAACCTGGGTTTGGATGGAGTAAACTTCAGGATTTGATGCGAGATAAATTTTACCCTCCCTCACTTAGGAAGCAGAAAGAAGATGAATTCCTTCACTTACAGCAAGGTACGATGAGTGTTTTGGAATATGCTAATAAGTTCATGGAGCTTTCAAGGTTCGCACCTGAGCTGGTGACTAGTGAGCAGTCAAGGATGAACCGCTTTGAGCGAGGTCTTCAGCTCAAATATCAGGATAGGTTGGCATCTCAAAGGTTCACTTCATACCAGGATATGGTTGATGTTGTTGTTAATGTGGAACGGTAGTATTGCTTCGAGAATCTCAGAATAGTAACTTTAAAAGGAGGAATGATTGGAGGAATGATAATCAAGGAGGGGCAAAAAGGCCTAATCAAGGGAGCCAAAATTTCAGGAGAAATGATAGTGGTCAATCTGATTATAGGGGTCAAGGTTATCATGGAGGTAACCGAGTTCAGAGTAACTTCAGGGCACCTGTGAACAAACCTAGTAGTGTGCCATGTGTGGAAGAGAACCATTCAGAAGCGAATGTCTGTTGGCTCAAATGCTTCTATAGATGTGGGAGTCGTGATCATTGTGTCAGGGATTGTCTTAAGCCACCGGGAGCAAATAATAGCATTGGAGGAACATCTTCAGCTGGTACTAATCGCAACTGAAATAACAACACCGCAGGAGCATATCATAATCCACCACGACAAGCACCGACAGGAAGAATCTATGTCATGAGGCAAGATGAGGCTGAGAATGATAACACTGTTATTACCGGTACCTTGTCTATCCACTCTTTGCCTGTCCATATTTTACTTGATTCCGGAGCTTCACATGCCTTTATTTCCCCATTGTTTGCCAAAAGCCTGAAATTACAACCATCATGTGACTTTTCCTCTTTAAGTGTTGCCCTACCTATTGGAGAAACTGTGAGATGTAGAGTCATGTATAGAAATTATCCAATTATATAGGGGAAAGTTGAGTTTCTAGTTGACCTTGTAGAATTTGAGTTATCTGAGTTTGATTGATTTGGGGATGAATTGGTTGACTAAATATGAGGCTGACATCAATTGTGTAAGCAGAGGGTGACCCTTAAAGCACCTATGGGCGTAGAATTTCATACCAAAAGTTTGAAAACTAAATCAAATTGTTATGGTTGAGAGCTCAAAAGATGCCTGAGTACTCTTTTGGGTACCTTTGTAGTGTCATAGACTTAAATTCTCCTAAACCTTCCATGGCTGATATACCTGTGGTTTGTGAATACCCAAATGTGTTTCCTGATAAGATTCATGGTATGCCTCCACAAAGGAATTAGATTTCAGCATCGAGATAATCCCAGGATCACCCCATATTCCAAGGCACCCTATAGGATGGCCCAACCGAGTTACAAGAATTAAAGAAACAATTAGATGAGTTACTTGAAAAGGATATATTCGACCGAGTGTGTACCTTGGGGAGCCCCGTTTTTTTTGTAAGAAAAAGGATGGAAGTTTGAGGTTATGCATTGATTATCGGGAATTAAACAAGATCACCATTAAATAAGTACCCATTACCCCCATAGATGATTTGTTTGATCAACTTCGAGGTGTAAAGGTCTTTTCGAAAATAGATTTGAGGTCTGGTTACCATCAACTCCGTATCAAGCTTGAGGATATTCCAAAAACTGCCTTTAGAACCCGATGGTCATTATGAGTTTGTTGTTATGCCTTTTGGTTAACCAATGCACCAGCTGTATTTATGGATTTAATGAACCGTGTCTTCAAGCCATACCTAGACAAGTTTGTGGTTGTTTTCGTTGATGATATTTTGGTATACTCTAAGAACATGGGGGAACATAAGGAGCATTTGAGGAAAGTAATGGAGATGTTAGCGGAAAATCAGTTATATGCTAAGCTGTCAAAGTGTGAATTCTGGCTCAAGGATATATCATTTTTAGGTCATATTATCTCTGAAGAAGGTGTGTCTGTGGATCCTGAGAAAATAAAAGCAATAGTGGAGTGGCCTAGACCAACTAATGTCCCTGAAGTTTGGAGTTTTATGGGATTAGCTGGCTATTACAGAAGATTTGTGAAAGATTTCTCTAGAATGCCTTGCCTATAACCAAACTTGTGAGGAAGAATGTCAAATATAAGTGGACTGAGGAGTGTGAAAATGCCTTCCAAGAACTTAAAAGAAGACTCACTACTGCCCCTGTTCTTACCCTTCCATCTGGAACCGAGGGATTTGTTATCTATAGTGATGCCTCAAACACGGGTTAGGTTGTGTCTTAATGCAAAATGGAAAAGTGATAGCTTATATGCCTCTCGCCAACTCAAAACACATGAGCAAAAATTATCCCACCATGACCTTGAACTTGCTGCTGTTGTCTTTGCCCTCAAAATTTGGAGACATTATTTGTATGGAGCCTCGTGTCAAATTTTCACTGATCAAAAAGCCTGAAATAATCTTCACCCAAAAAGAGCTCAACATGAGGCAACGTAGGTGGCTAGAACTCCTAAAGACTATGACTTGAATTCAATACCATCCTGGAAAAGCTAATGTAGTTGCTGATGCCCTAAGTCGTAAATCTCACCTGAAAACGATCCTGTCTATCCCTCGAGCCATTCATGATGATTTGATGAGGATGGAGGTAGAACTCATTTAGAAGAAAAAGGGTGTTTGTTTGAATGTAATGGAGGTAAGGCCGTGCTTAATTGAAGAAATAAAGGGAGCTCAGGGAAAGGATTCACAATGAACGAATAAAGGTGGATGTGAAGAATGGGAATCACCTGGTTTTGTGATCCAAGAAGATGGAACTTTGAGGTTTCAAGGAATTATGTGTTCCAAATGATGAAAATTTGAAGAAAAAATTTGACTGAGTCTCACAAGCACCATATTCATTCACCCTGGAGGAAATAAGTTGTACAAAGATTAAGGCAGGTGTATGGTGGAGCAATATGAAGCAAGAAGTAGCAGACTTTGTGGCTAAATGCTTGACATGTCAGAGGATTAAAATAAAACACCAGAGGCCAGCTGGTTTGTTGTAGCCTTTGGACGTGTCAGAGTGGAAATGGGATTCCATATCGATGGATTTCATCTTGGGATTGCCTATGTCAACCAAGGGAATAAATGCCATTTGGCTTATTGTCGATCGATTGACAAAGTCGACACATTTCCTAACAGTGAAGAGTAATTCGAGTTTGAATCGATTGGCTGAATTATATATGAACACGATATTACGATTACATGGAGTACCTAGCTCGATTGTTTCTGATCGTGATTCAAGATTTCAAGCAAAATTCTGGAAAGAGTTACAGAAAGCTCTGGGAACAAGGCTTAACTTTAATACTGCTTTTCATCCGATAACAGACGGACAAACCGAAAGGACAAATCAGATTGTGGAGGATATGCTTAGAGCTTGTGTTTTGGATTTTCAAGGAATTTGGGAAAAATTCTTACCTATGGTGGAGTTTTCGTACAATAACAGTTATCAAGCCACCATTGGGATGGCTCCCTATGAAGCACTTTATGGAAGGAAATGTCGCACACCTTTGTGCTGGAGTGATATTGATGAAGCACTTGTCATAGGCCCAGAATTTATTCAGGAAACCACATATAAGATCTGATTGATACAATCAAGAATGAAAGCAGCTTATAAAAGACAAAAGAGTTATACAGATCAACCGAGAAGACCATTGGAGTTTATGGTAGGAGATCACATATTCTTGAAAATATCACCCACGAAAGGAATCATGAGATTTGGCCAATCAGGGAAGCTAAGTCCAAGGTATATTGGACCACATGAGATCTTAGAACGGGTTAATGAGGTAGCATATCGGTTAGCATTACCGACTGACTTGGACAAGGTCCATAATGTATTCCATGTGTCGATGTTGCGCAAATATGTCCCAGATCCGAGCCACATAATTAGACACGAGCCTTTACATCTACGAAATGACTTGACCTATGAGGAGAAACCAATTGAAATACTTGATCGAAGAGAAAAGCAACTGAGAAGTAAGGTGATCCAAATGGTGAAAGTTCCGTGGGCTAACCACTTGACCTCTGAGGCTACTTGGGAAGTAGAAGAACAAATGAGAGTGAAATACCCCCATCTTTTCTTTTAGGATGATATGATCATTATGTAATGAATGCTTTAATTGAAAGTTATATGATAATGCATGATCTGAATGCTTATTTGATGAAATGATTTATGACATTGCTTATTACGCATATATCACATGGATTGAATTTTTATATGAATGTATATGTTATCAATAATATAGGTTCTAACTGAGCTCCAATTTCGAGGACGAAACTTTTTTTAAGAGGGGAAGGATGTAATATACCAAGTTTTAATTTTATTTAATTAATAACTAATCTTAATTATTAAACTAAAAGTAATCCAAATTTAGTAATTAAAAATCACTAAGTTTTTCGTTTAATAACTTATGGTTAATGAAGTGTATAAATTAAATTACTAAAATCTTATCATCAACCTTGTAAATGATTTGGGTGTAAGACTTAAGGTTAGTAACAAAATTCTGATGGACCTAATGCCCAATTCTTTGAGCCCAAGCAAACCAAAATAAAACTTAGTGACTCAGCACTATTCTCCCCAAAATCAGAAAATAAAAAAAAAATTAAAAGAAAAGACATTAACTTCATCTTCTTCCTCCTCCATACGTGTAAGGACAAGAATGGAGATTGCTCAACAAAGTCAAAAACCACCTCAGTATACTTAATCTTCTAGAAACCCATTGAAATTTAACTCTCTCAATCACACTTAACCCATCGGATTCTCCTCAAAACCCCTGAATTTAGCCACTTGATTTCTTGAATTCCATGGACTCAAATGGTTTGAGGATTTTAAAATTCTGAAAATCATCTACTGAAATGGAGATTTCTCTATAAATAGGGAAGAATGGATGAGTTTTTCAATCACAAAATCAACAACAACAATTCAGAAAATAACATTAAGTAAAAGAAATTGGAAACAAAAAAAAAAAATCAATCTTTGATTCTCTGCTTTCTTCAACCACCAGCACAACCACCAAGTAACCACCACCACCTGCTCTTCTGCCGCCGTCGAGCATTCATATCCACCGCCAACCAACCGCCCTAGTCCCTTCTCCTCTCTCGCGCACCCTTTCGTCTCTTTCGAACCCCCTGCACATGCATTCACTCTTCCTCCTTTGCCTGATACCAACGTACCAACACTCATTAACCAGCCGCCTTCTATCGCCGCCTTTCTGTCGCCCCTCACCGGTCCTCCTGCCGCGACGTCAAAGCCCCCCGTTTCTCCCCTGCGTGTGTGTGTGTTGTTTTATTTGGGTAAGTGTACTGGTCTTGTTTTATTGATAGTTGACTTTGTACTAATTCCTAAATGAGTTAACCCTTATTGCTAAATAATAAAGTAAGAATAGTGGAAGCTTACAACAAAGTTAAGTCACTTATAAAATAGTTGTCTATGTTTAGCAAATACTAGATATAGTTAGACTATAATAAAACATATGCTATCAAGCCTCAAAAATATTTAAGCTACAACATGTCTAATATATATTCCTAAATTAGTTTAAGAGTCAGAATAGTTCATTTAAATAAGATTAATCGATGATTCTAAACTTATAACATAATATTATGACTAAATGAGGGATAATACATTTAATTCGATTTCTAAGTAATATTTATAGAAATAAGTATAAAGGTTTTGGATAAACTATTATAACTTCAATATATTACATAATCGCTAAATAAGTTAGACTATATAACTTATATAATCAATACTATAAACTAAGAATCATACTTAAAGAGTACTTATACTAATATGCTCTATTGATTTCTAGCTCATAAAAGTACTCGTAATGAAACTTAAAAGAACTCGTTCCTCGGAGCTCAGTAAGGACGATATCAAGGACATAAGAAGAGGATTACTATTATTCTGCAATCAAGGTAACAACTACTGCTAGTACACACAATTCCCTTGAAATGCGTTTTTATAATATGCTACTGAGATGATGATTTATTAACATGTGTTTTTGAGTTGCGGGATCATTATTACATGTTTTGATTACGTATCTTAAGATTTATATGATTGAAAGATACCGAGTTACAGAAGCATACTGATCACTGAAATGATACTGTTTATGAAATATTAATGGAAGTTACTGAGTTACTGAAATACACTGGTCACTGTTAAAGTAAAAGAAATGTAACATGATAAAGTAAAGTGAAAGAACTGGTTGGTTGGGCCTATTGACTGACTGAAGGTCGTGCACGTACCGTACTATTTATTGGGGCACTGACCCGCTACTGTTTACTGGGGCACTGGCCCACTACTGTTTACTGGTGTAGGGTAATGCCCGGGGCCAAGGCCCTTGCACAGTGGTGCATACACATACTGGGAGACGTCCCAGCACTGACTGATGTACATCAACCAGAGTGAAAACTGATGAAATGGAATCATGGAATATTCAAGAGAAATTGAATGAATATTGATTTCGTAAATGTTTGAATTATTCTTTCCCCCTGTTTTGCAAATAAAATGAATTGAAATGATTTTACGTTACTAGAGTAGCTTGTTACTGGGCCTCGACTCATAACGTTTTGTATTTATGTTTTAGGTACTGCTGGGGACGATGGTACTGCGTAGTGGCAAGGATTACCACCTTATTAAATCATCTAGTAATAGTGCTACTAACTTGTAAGGTTAACTTAATTAGAATATAAGACCATATACTTTAATATAAGTTATCGTTGTTAGGTCAAGTAACGTTAACGTTGTTTACTTTAATATAATATAAGATGTTTAAGTTATCACTATTATATCTCTTAATGTTTAAATATGTTATATGATTGTAGCCTTGCACCCTCTTAACCGAAGGTGCGACAGTTATGCCTCGACTAATTAGGTATTCCACTGCTAATTAGGTTGTCTTAAATGGTGAATTAGTGGTCGGGGCTTCACACCATATTTGTTCATAAGAGTAACACCATTTTATTGCTAAGAGTAACCATATATTCATATAAGTAACTACATTTGCTCATAAGCGTAACTCTAATTGTTCATGTGGGTTTGTGCACAAGGGTCAATGTAGACACATAATCATGTCTCACCATTTAAGGGCAATGACCCAATGATGAAACATACCACAGTTTTAGTTGGTCCGACCCGAAGGAAGAGCAGTCTGAAAAGCCAAGCCGAAAACTATTTAAATTGTATTTGCAATAATAATTCAAAGTCTTATTTTAATGCCCAATTAATTATTCCTAATAATTAATTGTATTTTGAGCCCAATTCTTTGAAAAAGTTCAATTAATTATTTAATGATAATTAATTGTTTTTATTTACTATTTTAATAAACATTTTTAAAAATGAATAAAATTTAAATCAGATTTTTATTCCGTAATAATGAATATCTGGATTTAAAAGATATAAAAAATGCGTTAAAAAAATCAAACTGCGCCTGACACGAGGCTTTGTGCGTCAAAATAGAGAAGTGCGCCTGGCACACTCCTCTATGTAATACACATTTTTAAGCAGTGTCACGTGCGCGCAGCTTATTGGTCGTATTGTGTCAAACACACCATCTGCGCCTAACACATGTATTTGTGCGTCACATAATGACGTGCACCAGACGCGCTCTCTGCGCGATGCACACGTTTATTTTTCCTATAAATAGGCCTTGATTTCCCAAATCAATGACACATTTTCAGACGCTTTCAAACATTTTCGCATACACTTTACTCGTACTTTGTGTCTGGATTACGAAATCTCACGTACTCTCATATACTTTACAAGCGCTATTAAACACATACTTTAAAACACTTTCATACATTCATATTGATTTCAAGCTTCATGATTGCTCCTCAAGAAGGTCGTTACTCTCTTAAACCTAAGCCGCATAGGTATACTCCCAAGGTCCTTGAATAATCTCTTTTATTTTATTTATTGAAGTTACTAACTCTTTCTTTTCTGATGTAGATCTTTAATAAATAAACGTTCTTTTTTGTATATTCTAATCCCTTTTTCCTTATTTATTTATTTTGCATATATACATGCTGTTATGATTGTCCTGTTATGCTTTCATCGCTGCACATGTTATTCTTGCTAATCAAAACCTAAGAAACTATTCTAATATAATTAGATAATCTGGACAACCTGCTAGGAACATTGTAATATTGATTGCTTAATAACATATTACCAAAAAAGTAGTATTTATATGTTTCTTGAACCAACCTAGACTAATCTTTCTAGGGTGTATGAAAATGTTATGTGGTTATTCTTTTGAATAAAACTTGCTATAAATCAGTATTTTATAGAGGCCAGCAATGAATGAATGTGGTTCCTGATCGTGGTTGTACAGTCACCCCCGAACTCAATTTTTGGTTCATTGACCATCTATGGAGTCAAGATAGGGAAATCTACATTGGATAAATCCCTAATTTGTCCCTTAGTTTCTCAAATAGCCAATTAGGTTTATGAGTCTTCCTCTAAATACTTGTTGGCAACTTCGAAAACGTATTTTAAATTAAAACCTTAACAATGGGGTAGTCAAATACACGCTCACACCACGTAGCCGAAATAAAGTAACGCATACAATTTGGCGACTCGGGGGAGGATTTTAAAAAAATTAATTTTTAAACAAGTGGGTGACATTTGAAAAATAAGACTCATTCTCTTTTATACCTTAGAATAAATATTGTTTTACATATGCATGGTTATTGTTTAAACCACCATAAGGACAATCTTCCTTGCCTCATTAGCATATGTTATATGCGTAAGACCATCCTGAGAGGTTTGCGCTTTGTCCTTTCCAAAGCTTCCTGAGCGATAGTGTTGGATCTCATAAGCAAACCCACCCAGACATGGCATTGTTCTCTTGTTCCTAACTTGAGAACTGGAGTGTCTCTTACACGTTGTCAGCTTTTTAAGCAAAGGTACAAAGCGTGAGATCAATATCTTAATCATGGACGTATGGGCGTGATTTTATTTCGCCTACGCGGTGTGAACGCGTATTTGACTACCCCATTGTTAAGGTTTTATTAAAATGCATTTTCGAAGTTGCCACGTCTTTAGAGGAAGACTCATAAACCTAATTGGATAGTTGGAAAACTGTAGGGACATCTTAAGGAATTATTCAATGTATATTTCCATGTATTAACTATATAGATGGTCAATGAACCAAAAATAGAGTTCGGAGTGAGGCTGCGAACACGGTCAGGAACCATGTCGCCCATTGTGGGCCTCTACTCAATGCAATTCATAGTAAGTTTTATGCAAAAGAATGACAACACAATATTTTCCATGCACCCTAAAAAGATTAGTCGAGGTTAGTTCAAAAAATTAAGCGACAAGTTATTAAGCAATCAATTCACAAGGTACCGAGCAGGTTGAGACAAATACAACCCTAACAAACTTGTTTGATTAGATCAATTCATATACTTAACAAAATCAAGGTGAGCCGCTCACTCTAATAATATTAAGAAGCTAAATCCAAATAACCACAAAATGCCGCTCCTAATGACTATTTAGCATAATTTAATTACTCTTCAATTGTAAGAGTGCACACAATCACAAGCAAAGAGATTAACTTTATATTAAAAACACGATAATATGAATTGAATAATTACTAAATCAACTATTAAATCATGACCGCCATCGCGTTTAATCAAGTGAACTAAAAATATAAGAACATCAAAACAAATGAAAATCAAAACTAAAATTAAGAAGTCATGATCACGTACAAGAAAAATCAGAAACTCAATAATTGAAAGTAAGTAGGGAAAAACTCATAGATTGGAGCTACGTCGATGCCGCCGTTGCTCTCGATTCCACCGACAAATAATGATTATTCACCTTCATAGGCCTTCAACATCGTAGCCCTAGATCGAACTCGCACCATCTTCACTGTCTCATGAAACCCTTATATCATGTAAGATTGTATGTCTTCTTAAATTAGGGATTTATATACCCAATCGAGAATCCCCTAAATTATCATAATTGGAAAAATTATTACTAAAGAAGAGAAAAAGAATTAAAATCTATTTTGTTTCTCATATTACCGAAATTGACTTATGCTTTGGCTACGAAATCTTCAAAACGAATGAGGAAACAAATTTCTAAACATTCTGATTGTACAAGATGAAGTAGGAAAGTTTCCTACTTTGCTTGATTTAGGTTGCTCGTGAAATATGAAGTAGAAAACACGAAAAGAAGACGGAGTTTGTTTGTTATTTCTCACATGGAATGGGTTTGAGCTTTTGTACTATTTTTTTTCTTCTTTTATTCTTGTTGTCTACTCGTCTTCCTCTGGCCAAGTAAATTTTTAAAATTGTAAATCATGCGCTTATAATAAAATAACACACTAGTTAAGCTAAGTATTCAATAAAAAAAAATAAGAACATAAATAACCTACTACTAATAGAATTCAAAAAAAAATATAAAATAACACATAGAAGACAACTATAAAACTAATTTTAGGGGCCAAAGATATAGAATTATACACACTTATCAATTTATGTAAAGAGTTGAAAAATAATAATGAAATAGGGGGAAATGTATAAATTTGCTAAAATGACATAGAAGTCAGTAGTAATGATACCAATTCTCTTATAAATGAAATTAGTTTGTGTAGTAATGATAAGATATATAAAGAGTTGACAAATGACATCTATCAAATAAGTGAAGGGGGAAGGAATATGGTGTCCCCCTATAAAAAGTATGATATACCCTTAATGAAATTAAATGACCATATATATTAAACAATATTATCTTCTTCCTACTTGCCATATATCACTACTAGCCGTATATACACACGATGCGTGCGTCGACAATCTTATGTACGAATAGACATATATTTTTTTAATCTAAAATTGTTTTTTGTAGTGATTTAAATTATTGATGTTTTTTTGTAGATGTTTATTATATTTTTGAACTAAAGGAGATCGATTTTTAACTGTTAGAAAATTTTGGTCGAGATTTAATAATTCTTTGTCAGTGGCTTTAGTATAGTACTTTAACGATTGTAAATGTTAATAAACCATATTGTTTGAACTATGTAAATACGGAGTATAATGTTGTCAGGATATATCACAAACTTTTTTTTGATTGAGGATTCTAATTAATTTCGTAAATTGATCGTGTCAATCTAGTCAAGTTATTAATGGTGATTGCATATTCCATTTTTCACTTATTCTATATGGCAAGTTGCATTGATCATCATTTTTAAATTTATTATAGAAAAAACGTTATTTTAATTTATTAGAGGGCATTCTAGTCATTTCGAATGGGGACACCACACCTCCTCCCTTGGCTTATATAATAGAGATTATATAAATGAAGAGGGGAGGAAGATGGTGTCCCTTTACAAAAAGTCTGATAATACCCTCAATGAATTTAAATTGTCATATATATTAAAAACAATTTTTTTTCTTTCTTACTTGCCATATATATTGAACAAGTAAACAACGTATTTGAATTTAACATTTTCAATTAAACATTAAATTAAGGAGATTAATTTCCTCTAATTTGACATTATAACTTGATTGACACAATCAAAAGAAAAAATAAAAATTTGAATTTCATATAAATAATTATACTGATAATATCTTAAAACCCATATGATTGTTTTTCGGTAATCTATATTTGTATGAATCAAACTCTTCCATTTAGTAATATTCAACTATTGAAACCGATACACAAATTTTTTCACTTTATTTGAGTACAAGCTTTCTTCTGCTTTATATTTCCTTCTCTCAATACAATACTAGCCTGCATATGCACGCGATGCGTGCGTTAATTTCAAAATTTGTTATTCTATTAGATACTCCATTCGTACTTTATTTATAATTAAACTTGAATGTGAAAAATTCAACAATTAGATGAATTTAGATATATTAATTCGCGATGTAAAAAATATAAAAAGGTTGTGAGTGACTGTTAACATTAAGTTTTTGTGAATGAATATTGAACAGAAAGAACAAAAATAATGAGTTGGTTTAACTGAATTAAAGAGTATCAAAGGTAGTGAATGTTCAGACTTTTCATGTGCACGTTATGTATGTCATCTTTTTTTATAGAGAACGTATTGTGTCGGACTCGTCCGACCATAATCTTGGTCGGACGACTTTCAGGTGGTTCCAATTTTTTTTCAGGTAGTCTTCATTTTTTTTTCAGGTGGTTCCAATTTTTTTTCAGGTAGTCTTCATTTTGTTTTCAGTTAGTCTTCTTTGTTTTTCAGTGGGTTTTTGTGCTTCAGTTAGACTTACTTGGGTTTCAGTTGGTCTTTATTCTTTTTCAGGTAGTCTACATTTTTCTTCAGGTAGTCTTCATTTTGTTTCAGTTAGTCCATTATTTCTTTCAGTTGGCCCATTATTTCTTTCAGTTGGTCCAACTGAAAGAAAAGAAAGTCTAACTGAAAGAAAAGAAAGTCCAACTGAAAGAAAACAAAGTCCAACTGAAAGAAAACAAAGTCTAACTGAAAGAAAAGAAAGTCTAACTGAAAGAAAAGAAAGTCCAACTGAAAGAAAATAAAGACCAACTGAAAGAAAATAAAGACCAACTGAAAAGAAAACAAAACACTGACCTCTGCTTTCTCTCACTTTCTCCTTCTTCTTCATTCCTCTTAGAACTGAAAAAATTCAAAGCCCTGATTTTCCTCCAAATTTAGTGTTTTCATATGCTCACTCCACTTTCATCTATCATCGTCTGTTGGTCTGAGTGTTCGACGCGTCCCATGAGAACGTCCAAAAGATGAAGTGATCTAAATTATTACTCTAATGAATTGCCTCGCAACTACTCTCACGACACAATCCACATCAGTAAAACTCATATCTACATCTTCTTCTTCCTTTTCCTGGACCTATCTACATCTCAATGACCTTAACATTCAACCATGACGCACATAACTCCGTCATTTCTTATTAAATATGATACAGAAAGAATCAATGATAACAAACACCGACCTTCACCTATGAGAACGATTGCGAAGAGATGTTTAAAGAGGAGAGAGAAAGATGATGGGTGAGACTGAGAGGAGTAATGAAGATTGTGAAGGAGTTGCGTAATTGCCATGAAATTGAATTGATGGTGGGAGTAAGGTAGTAGCAGGATGCCCGTAAAAAAAAAAGTAAGTAGCAGGATGAGAGGAGAGAACTGGGCTCAGCCCGTCTGACGAGAATATTGGGTCAGACGGTCTGACCTAATACTTTCACTTTTTTATAAGGTATAAATATTTTGTCCAATTAATTTTTGATTGAAGTATTTGATGCATATACCATTTTAAACTTGTTTTAAATGGCAAGTTGGAATGAGAATTTTTAAATGATTTGCTTTTGTAATTTTTTTCATTCCATTAATTAGATCATTAAGGGTATTTTAGTCACTTCAAAAGAGGACACCACACCTCCTCCCTTGGCTTATATAATAGAGATTTGATTAATGATGAACAATTAACTAAAAAACCAACAAAACATTGATTTAAAAAACATAACAAAAATTTTAAAATAATTACAAATGTCTGTTTGTATCAAACATTTTGTAACACTAATGAATAACTAATTAAGAAAAAAAACGTTAATATGACACGCACGAATAGCGTGCAAAAAATGCTAGTAATGAAATAAGGGAAGTTAAATGATACAAGTTTGCTGAAAAATGACATAGAAGTTAGCAATAATAATATCATTTGTCCATAAAATGATATCAATTTGTGTAATAAAGATAAGATATATAAAGAGTTGACAAATGAGACTGTAATAGCAGAAAATGACCTGAAACATCTCCAAAATTATATGAAATACGCCAATAATGAGATAAAATAGTTTTATAATGAAATAAAATACTAAGATTAGTTTACACATGTAGTAATGTTGTTATACAATATGTTATGGTGTGATTAACAATATTCAACTATATCATTCACTAGGGGGAAAAACAGAAGGGCTGCGCAAGAAGGGCTGCGCTTTTTACAAAAGCGCAGCCCTATTGATGAAGGGCTGCGCTTTTGTAAAAAGGCGCAGCCCTACAAAACAGAAGGGCTGCGCTTTTTGAAAAAAGCACAGCCCTACAAAACAGAAGGGCTGCGCTTTTTGAAAAAAGCGCAGCCCTGCAGTTGGAAGGGCTGCGCTTTTTAAAAAAGCGCAGCCCTTCTCAAAGTGTAGGGCTGCGCTTTTAAAAAAGCGCAGCCCTTCATCTTGAGAAGGGTTGCGCTTTTTTAAAAAGCGCAGCCCTTCACTTTGTAAAGGGCTGCGCATTTTAAAAAGGCGCAGCCCTACTATGTAAAGGGCTGCGCTTTTTCAAAAAGCGCAAGCCTTTTCAAAGTGAAGGGCTGCGCTTTTTGAAAAACGCGCAGCCCTTCACTCAATTTTTTTTTTGTAATGAAGCGCGCATGTAGAGTACCCATTTTACTCATTCTCTTTTTCCCACTCTCCTCCCTTAGTCTATTACGAGCGAAAATTCTCGAGCCCTAACACCACCACCACCACTGTTGCTACCACTCTCCTTGCGCACCACCACCACTGGGTTTGCGCACCACCACCATTGGGTTTGCGCACCACCACCACCACCACTACCACTGCTGCTACCACTCTCCTTGCGCACCAACACCACTGGGTTTGCGACGACATTGCTCCTTGCGCACCACCACCACCACGACTGCTGCGGCCACCACCTTGCGCACCACTGCTACCCACCTCCTTGCGCACCACATTGCTCCACCACGTGCAACGCCGCCATTCTCTTCTCTTCTCTTCTATGTCATTTTTATGTCATTTTTCAATGAACTTGTATTATCTTTTGCTATCTTATTATTATTTGTCAACTCTTTATGTACCAATCATTATCACTCATTTATGTGTCATTTTTGCTCATTTTATGTCATTTTTTCAACAAACTTGTAGGATTTTCCCTTATTTTGTTATTATTTGTCAACTCATGTACATATCATTATTACTCATTTTTGTGTCATTTTTACTCATTTTTGTGTTGTTCTTAGCAAACTTGTATCATTTTCTTGTATTTTTTTTTAATTATCTGTCAATTCCTTATCTACCATATTATTATTACCAATTTTTGTGTTATTTTTCCTTATTTTTATGTCATCTTTCAGTAAACTTGTATCATTTTCTCCTATTTTAATTTTATTTGCCAACATCTTATGTACCATATTATTTTTACTCATGTTTACTCATTTTTATGTCATCTGCTAGCAAAATTATATATATCATTTTCCGCCATTTTATTATTATTTGTCAAATCCTTATGTACCATATCATTTTTACTTCATTTTGTGTCATTTTTACTCATTTTATATCTTTTTTTCAGCAAACTTGTGTCATTTTCCCTACTTTATTATTATTTGTCAACTCCTTATGTATTGTATCATTGTTACTCATTTCTATGTCATTTTTACTCATTCTTATGTCATTTTTCAACAAATTTGTATTATTTTCACTATTTCATTACTCCTTCTATTCCAGAATAATCTGAACACTTTTCTTTTATGTTTGTCCCAAATTAGTTTGAACATGTCCCACTATCAATATATTATTTCTTTTGCATTTCTTTCGCCCATACTATGCCTTTTATCAATAAAAAGTTAACCAATTTTCTCTCTCCTCTAATAAAAAAATACTCCACCAACTCCCATTACATCTACTAATTAAATAAAATAACATTTGATAACTACACTACAACTTATCATCTTAAAATACGTGTCCCAACAAGTATTCAAATCTTTCTAGTATGGCGGGAGTGTTATTTGTTAACTCCTTATATATATCATATCATGACTACTAATTTCTCTGTCATTATATTTTTACTCATCTTTATGTTATATTTCCACAAACTTATATCATATCTCCTATTCTATTATTATTTTCCAACTATTTATATACCATATCATCATTACTCATTTACGTGTCATTATACTGTAGAGATGACAATAGGTAGGATATGGACAGGGTCCTCTAGGATCCAAATCCAGATCCGTTTTTTAGGCAAGGATCCATATATTACCCAGATTCACTGCGTAATAAGAATG
Source organism: Beta vulgaris subsp. vulgaris (assembly GCF_026745355.1). Classification (NCBI taxonomy): domain Eukaryota; kingdom Viridiplantae; phylum Streptophyta; class Magnoliopsida; order Caryophyllales; family Amaranthaceae; genus Beta; species Beta vulgaris. Next base: position 11,486,069 of record NC_079203.1, read on the forward strand.
AGGATCCAGATCCAGATCCGTATGGATCCGGGTCCTAAACGGATCCAAAATAGATCCAAAACAGATCCTTGCCTATTGTCTTCAAACTAACCTTATTTTCACAATAATTAATAATTTTAATAATAAAGTCATCTAATATCAACCAAAAAATACATTCAATGTTTGAAAAATAACCATTGCAACTACTTATAACTATTCAATTATCAAACTGTAGATTAGTTATCAACCCAATTTTCGAACTTAATTATCCTGTAAATTCGCACAAAATTCATACATTAATTAGAATAATAATCCGAAATTCCAGCGAAAATCCGTTTTACATGTAATAACTAATATTATCAAAATATAATATTAAATTATAATAATATTATAAAAATGGGTAAACGGATCTGAATTTGGGTAATAATTTAGGACCCGGTCTAAATCCCTTTTTTTCAAGGAGGATCAAGATCCTACTTGGATCCATATGATCCAAAATGTGAGGATCCAGATCCGTCAATAATGAATCTGGATCCACGGATTCGGGTAGGGTCTATTACCCACTTCCATATGTAATTATAAGTCATTTATATGTCATTTTTCAACAAATTTGTATATTTTTTCCCCTAGTTTATTATTATTACTATTATTTTATTATTATTATACTCATCTGATGTCCAATAAAATAAACGATAACATTTATGTGTCATTTTTCTTTTAATCTTTAATAATTTGTTCTATATCAATTCATGTTCTTCGAAAAAAAATCGATTATGTTTCCTCCTTGAAACCAACAACACACGAGAGAATAACAATATCACCGCGGCGGCAAGACCACTAACAACACTGCATGCTTACAGGCTAGAAGCAGTTGCACAACAGAGGGGAGAGAGAAAGGGTCTTAGCAGGAAAAGCACGATGATTCCAATGATAGTGAATCTGATGACAAGGAGAGAGAAAATGTTAATGTTAATGCTAAAGATGATATTGTTGAGAAGAAGAGTGATGTGTATTCAATCATAGATCGCAACCTCAATCGCAATGGATGAAGACAAGGATTTGAGAGAAGATAAAAATTGTTGTGTATTCAGTAATTGAATTGTGAATCATAATCGAAATGTTTCGAATTAGAGATCGTATGAATTCTCGATTTTTTATGAAATTTGAAGCCAATTGCATTGGAATAGTGCTGAATTAGGGAAAAATTGAGCATAGAACTATGATTGAAGTGGATATTGAGTTTTTTTTTAACATAATTAATGGCGTCATCCAGATTAACTCTCTCACGTGCATATCAAGATCGATTGAATCAGAATGGATCAACTTCAAGCCGTCAAATTTGAGCTTTTTCGTGGAACTCCGACGACTTTCATCGGACTTCTTCTGCCGAGGAGATGAAGGGTAAGAGTGAGAGTTGTTTCACATGTGTGGATGGAAGTGTTACACAATAAACTATTATGTAACGGTTACACCTAAGATTTTGTCTTAGTTAAAAGTTTACTACTAACTAGGTTTTGGACCCGTGCATAATGCACGGGAACTTTAATACAATAAAAATGTTTATATATCTGCTACATTGAAAACATATAAATGATTATTTACGTCTACTTGATCAAAAACTTTGTGTTTAAGAGAAATACACATTTATATTAATTATAAATTTGTTTAACAAATACATGATATTCATATGTTTTGGAAGACTTCTTTTTAGAGCAAAACAAAATGTTTTAAGAAGCTACTTCATCCGTTCGTAGTCTAATATAACAATGAGATTTTTACACTATTCATTCACTATCATACCTTTCACTATATATTGTTATTTTATGTAAAGACAAATATAGTCATGTGGGGTATTGTTAGATTCGTCTTGATATATACTTTCAAAATATCAAATGTGTATAATTTTACTAAATAGTAAATAAAGATATTAATAGTAAAAATTGAGCATTGGCAAGCGTGAAAACCCAATTGCTGCAGTAGAAAAAGAACGGAGGAAGTATAATAGTCAGAAGCAATTATATCATAAAGTAAGCCAACAACACCTTAGGAGGAAGATTGGAATTCCAGATTTTCTTCCACACTTCCGATACAATAGAATCGCCAACAACTGTATGGAATTCTTAAAAAAATTAATAAAGTGATGGTCTTATTTAGTAGAACATACCAATTTTGGTGTAGCCCCATAGAAAGCCATCATCTAAGGGTTGAGATGGTAAAGGTTAAGGATCTCAACCGCCTCAACAGGGAGAAAATTTGTACGAACTTGGTTTTCATCCCAGTAACCAGTGGGGGGTCAATCGTTTCAGAAACTCTCTCTACACTACATCTTCATTTTTTCCTCGAAATGGCCTTAAAGTATTAGACTTCCCATTATCTTTCTGATATAAGAGTACTATTAGGCAATTTTTACCAATGACTGAGAAATGGCTACATAAAATTGGCCATGACTGAGAACTGGTCTTGGGAGATACAAACCCACCATGCGATAGGGATTGTCCTTGACTTTTACACACGACCAACTAAAATTGCCTTTTTTGAAACCTCAGAGGAAATTTGTTCCATCTGACGGAATGAGTATCATACGGGGTATAAATATCTTATTCCACGTTGCTACCTAATCGCATATACATATATATTATATATGATTCCTTTTCAAAAAAAAAAAAAAAAAGTTTACTACTAATCGTATTCGTGTCTTGTAAAATCATACATAAAAAGTTAACAATTTAGAAAAGAGGAATCTTAACTTCCTAAGCCTATTAAGGTTAGGATTTTCAGCCGCATAAGGGAAGTAGGCTAAGGCTAATTGTTTAAGGCTAATTGTTATACAAATTAAGGAAAAATAAAAAAAAATCAGGGAAATCTACCCTCACTAGTGGAAAAAACCCCACCTGATACGGTCAAAACTGGCCTTCCGGATGCGGTTTTGGTCCGCATTAGGTGGGGGCGCAGCAGGTGACTAATCATTTCTGATGCGGTCCAAAACCGCATCAAAAAAGGATAATCTGATACGATCTTACTTTAAAATCACATATGTAAGATGATAATCTGATGCGGTTTTAAGCTAAAACCGCATCAGAAAATGATAATCTGATGCGGTTTTACTTAAGAACCGCATCAGATAGTGTTGAGTAATGTCCAAAAAAAGTGCAGACTTGCAGTTTGAAGGCTGCAACACTACCATGTTTCATTTTCATTTTCTGTTGCTCAAATTTCGTCATACTTCTTCGCAAAACTCAACTGGTACTCACTATTTCAAGATAAAGTGCAATTTTTACTAATACTCCAACAACAACAATTTTAGAACAACAATAAACAACAATTTTACAACAATAACAAAATAAATTACGAAAATACAAACAAAACGAAAATAAATTACGAATAAAACTAATAATGGAATAAAAACGAAAATAAATTACAAATAAATTAGTAACAGAATAAAAAAGAAAAAAAATTACAAATAAAATCAATAAAATAATAAAAACGAAAAAAAAATTACAAAAAAAACTAAGACTAAAAATCGAGAATATAAACAAAATTAAACAAAAATAACATAAAAAAAACAGAATATAAATGAAATTAAACAAAAATAAACTGAACGAAAATACTAAAAAACGAGAATATAAATGAAAAAAATTGAAACCAAAATAAACTAAACGAAAATATTAAAAACACGAGAATATAAACGAAATTAAACAAAAAATAACATAAAAAACAGAATATAAACGAAATTAAACAAAAATAAACTGAACGAAATTACTAAAAAACGAGAATATAAATGAAAAAAATGAAACGAAACAAACTGAACGAAAATACTAAAAAAACGAGAATATAAATGAAAAAAAATGAAATGAAAAAATTAGAGAAATTAAACGAAAAAACTAGAGAACTTAAACACAAAAAAACAGAGAAATTAAACGAAAAAATCACTAGTTTTAGATCTAAATCCGCTTCGCGTTTCCTTCGATTTTCTTTAATGGCGCTTCGTTCTTCGAGTTTATTTAATGACGCTTGTGGATTCGACTATTTAGGGTTAGATTATTTCGATTATTGAGGGGTTAGAGTGGTGGCGTGAATAATGGCATGGCGTGGCGTGGGCGTGAGGGTGGTGGCGGATAAGAGAGGACAGCGGGTGAGAGAGACGAGGACGAGAATAGGAGAATCAGAGATGGGAGGGTGAAGGTTTTGGGGAGGGAGTTAGAGTGAGGAAAGAGAGAGCGCATAAGGGAGGATATGTTAGGGTTAGAGTGAGGAGAGAGAGAGAGGGCGCAAGGGTTAGAGTGAGGAGTGGAAATGGGCTGGTTCTAAGGAAAAGGAGAGAGAGCGTCCTGGGCCACTAGTTTGGTTATTTTTTTTAATATGGCATTTTCGGATGCGGTCCAATGAACCGCATCAGGTTCATTAAAAACCGCATTCGATTTTAAATCTGATGCGGTTTTTTAAGAACCGCATCTGATTGTGTTTGACATATGAGGTTTTTTTCCACTAGTGCCATTTATTCTTGCCCAAAAGCGAAGCCTAGTACTATAGTGGAGACAGAGATGGAGAATTCATTGCATCTTTGTGGGTTTCTAATTCATTGCTTCTTTAGGATCACAATTGAGGTTCTAGATCTTCATTATCGGTGTTTATGCATCACAAAAGTTAGTGGAATTCACGCTTCAAAGTACTTTGTAAGAATAGTCTCTTGAATAGTGCCTTGAAGGTGTTTGACAAAATGCATAAAAGCGGGTGTTTGGCGTCCCACCCGACCGGGTCGGGTGAATGTCGCCCAGTCGGGCCTGCAACGAATCTAGGAGTAGGAAAAAACCGCCCGGTCGGGGCGGATTTCGCCCGACCCAGTCAGGCGGAGCGCAGGTTTTTGCAGTAGACGCGTTTTCTGACGGAGAGTATGAATAGGTTATTAACCTAATCGTTTTAGACTACGAATTTTGTCTAATTCTCTCTGTATTCTGGTTTTCCTCACATAATAAAATATTCTCTCTCTCCCTACCCGTGGACGCGTTTGTTTTTCATTGTTTTACATTCATTGTTTGTTTATCTCTCACGTCTGTCATAACAAATTGGTATCAAGAGCTTTGTGTTAGATCTGTGTGACAAAGATGTCTGGGATGAATGTGAAGATTGATAAATTCACTAGGAGGAAAAGTTTTCGTCTGTGGCAAATCAAGATACGAGCTATACTGAAGCAACAAGGGTTGTGGGCACCGTTGGCAAAGAATTCAACGGATTCAGTCATTGTTGAGATGGAAATTATAGAGGAAAAGGTGCATTCAACAATTATGTTATGTCTTTCTGATGACATAATTACTGAAGTTGCGGAGCAGGAAACTGCCGCTGGTTTGTGGTTGAAGTTAGAGAGTCTATACATGACGAAATCTCTAACCAACAAGTTGCTTTTGAAACAACGTATGTTCAGCCTGCGTATGCAAGAAGTTACGTCTCTGAGGGATCACTTAAATAAATTGAATACTATCTTACTAGATCTTCAAAATATTGATGTTAAAGTAGATGATGAGGATGCTGCTTTAATATTGTTAGTATCTTAGCCTGTATCATATGAGAATTTTGTGGATTATTTTTTTGTTGGGAAAGATGGTCTGTCATTAGAAGAAGTGAGATCTGCTCTTCATACTAGAGAGTTCCGTCATCAGGCATCTGAATCTAGTACAGAGAATTAGGCATCGAGATTAGTTGTTACTGGGGGTAAGGGACAAAAGAAATCTGGTAAAAAAGAAAAAGAAGTATAAAAATTCGAATTCTAAGGGTCCTTAAACTACTGATGTCTGTAATTAATGTAAGGAAAAGGGGCATTGGAAAAACTAATGTCCTAACAAGAAGAAGCAGCAAGACAAGAATGAAGCATCTGATGCTCTGGCAGAAACTGAAGGTAATTCTGAGGAAGATATGGCCTTAGTTGTTAACAACTAGTCACATTGTAGGGATGTGTGGATTCTTGATTCTAGGGCATCGTATCATATTAGTCCATGCAGGGAGTGATTTTCAAATTATGAGCAGATAGATGGGGGAAATGTTTTTATGGCCAACAGTGCTGCCTGCAAAGTAGTTGGAATAGGCTCCATCGGGTTGAGGACTTATGATGGTACATTATGCACCTTGAATGAAGTTAGGCATGTTCCACCGATGACAAAGAATCTGATATCTTTGAGTCTTCTTAATAGCAAGGGTTTTAATTTTCAAGGTGATCGATGTGGAGTTATGAGTGTTTACAAAGGTTCGAAGGTGGTTATGAGAGGTATTAAAAATGGTACCTTATATCTTCTTCAAGGTTCTATTGTGACAGGTTCTGCTGCTGTTGCATCATCTGAGATTCACAAGGAGGATTGGACCAAGTTGTGGCATATGAGACTTGGACACATGGGTGAAAGGGGGATGCAAATTCTTTCAAAGAGGGATCTTCTATGTGGGCACAAGGTGCAGGATCTAGAGTTTTGTGAACACTGTGTGTTTGGGAAGCTTTATCGCAGCAAGTTCCCAAAGGCAGTTCATACAACGAAAGGTACACTTGATTATATCCATTCTGACTCTTGGGGACCTTCCCGAATTAAATCTATTGGAGGTCACAAGTATTTTGTGTCGATGATCGATGATTATTCAAGAATGACTTGGGTAATTATGATGAAGCATAAAAGTGAGGCTTTCAAGAATTCAAGCAGTAGAAGGCTTTAGTGGAAAATCAAGCCGAAAGGAAGATCAAAAGGCTGCGTACTGATAATGGTCTGGAGTTCGATGAGTTCTGCAAGAATAAAGGAATTGCTCGCCATCTACTGTTAGAAATACGCCACAACAAAATGGAGTTGCAGAACGCATAAATCATACATTGTAGGAGAGAGCGAGGTGTAGAGGGGTAGATGAGGGTGTTCAAGGAGCCCAACAGTACAGGGCCCCCAAAATGATAAAGTCCCCAAAATATATTATTTTGAAAATTTTACTTCATATTTGAAGAAATCACCCTTGTTTCCCACCCTTGATAAATCTGTCAATAATTTATCTTTAGATTTCCAACTTTCCATCTTTAGAACTCTAACCTTCCATCTTTATTTTCTATAAATTTAGGGGCCCAATTTTCATGTTAGAACTGGGGCCCCAAAATTTTCAAGACGGTCCTAGCGAGGTGCATGCTCTCAAATGCTGGGTTAGCTAGAATGTTTTGGGCAGAAGCTATAAGTACAGCTTGGTATTTGATCAACCGTGGACCTCACACAGGTATTGACTGTACAATACCTTATGAGTTGTGGTCTGGTAAGCTTGCAGATTATTCTCTGTTGAGAGTTTTTGGTTCTACTGTTTATTATCATGTAAATGAGGGTAAATTAGAACCTAGAGCTAAGAAGGGTGTATTTGTGGATTTTGGAAGTGGAGTTAAGGGATATAGAATCTTGTCACCTTCTGAGAGTTGTGTTAAACTTAGTAGAAGTGTAATATTTGATGAAAATTCTATGCTTAACTCTCCTGTGAAGTCTGTTAGTAGTGACGTTGATAAACAGGTGGAGCTGCAAGTCACTCACGATGAGAGTGAATCACAACACCAAGGTGGAGAAGATCAACATGGTGCTACTAAATCTTCCAGTCATCAGTCAACTACATCTGAACTATATCATCCAAGCATAGCACTTGATAGAGCTAGAAGAGTTGGTGGAGGACCTCCAAAGAGGTATGGTTTTGAGGACATGGTTGCCTATGCACTACAGGTTGTTGAGGAGGTGGAGGTGGAAACTCATGAGCCATCCACCTATAAGAAGCTGTTTTTGGAAGCGAGTATGCTCAATGGCTCGCTGCAATGGGAGATTCTGGGCGTTGTGATCAATGCATCTGTTTTCTGGTTTATCGTGAGAGGATTCAAGTCAAGGTGGAGATTTGTAAGAATAGTGCCTTGAAGGTGTTCGACAAAATGCGTAAAAGCGGGTGTTTGGCGTCCTGCCTGATCGGTTCCACAACAAATCTGGGAGTACGAAAATATCGCCTGGTCAGGAGGAGCGCATGTTTTTGCGATAGACGCGTTTTCTGACACGGAGTATAAATAGGATATTAACCTAAACGTTTTAGACTACAAATTTAGTCTAATTCTCTTTGTAATCTGGTTTTCCTCACATAATAAAATATTTCCCTCTGCCCGTGGACGTAGGCAAATTGGTGAACCACGTAAATCTATTGTCTGTTTTTCATTGTTTTACATCCATTATTTGTTTCTCTCTCACTTCTGTCATAACATATGTTGAGTCATGTAGTATTTTGATGATTATAAACAAATGATGATTATCTAACTAACATGTGTGTTTGAGATGTGCATATTACATTAACATGAAACAAGTCATCAAAGGTTGAATATCACATCATGAAGGTCACCCACAAGTGAAGTTCCTAAAAGAGTTCCTATAAGGAACACAAATAGAGCGGTTCCTAGGTACATCCTATGAGGAACATTGAATATGAAGTTCTGGAGCAGTTAGGAAGTGGGAGCAGCAATATAACGTTTCAGAGTTGAAACAATAAGTTCCTGAGCAGGAACTATGAGTGCGAAGTTTCTTAAAGGAACCAGCACACTGAAGTTCCAAAGGTGGAGCTATCAACATGCGGTTCTTGAGTTGGAGCAGCATGGAGCATGAAGGCAGAAAATATGAGTTTATTTTCTAGGATTCATGTAAGTATGTGGAAACGTGAAAGGTAATGGAACAAGGTCTAAAGGAACTCGTAAGGTCAAAGGAACTCGTGGAACTTAGAGTCAAAAGTATTTAAGAGTCAATAAATCTGATGCATATTATTATCTTAATCTATAAGAATTTATTTAGAGTTTATTTCTTAATAAATCTCTACTGGTTAATTATTATAAATAATAGGCATTGTTGTTTTAGATAAGTTTTAGTTTTAAAATAAAAGATAAGTTTTAGTTTTAAAATAAAAGATAAGTTTTAATAAAATAGATTTAATAAAATCGGTTTCTTTAGGAATCTGATTTTAATTATTTAATTTTATCTTTTCAGTTTTTGGAAAAAAAAGCCTAGATTTTAATAGTATAATGAGTATTGTTAAAGAAATTGTCTGTCTGTTCCTCTCTAAAGGAACAGACGTGGTAGTCTTTTAATCTAAGTTAAAGGAACTAACTATTAAAAGGAACTAGACTTAGGATGGAGCATTACAACGGTACAGTTATGTCAGTTGAGTAAATTATGCCTAGATTATAGGTAACCGTTTTATTTAAGGAAAAATCTGATTTTATGGAAAATCTTTTTAAGGAAAAGATTTTATTTTTCAAAGATAATAAAAATATTATTCGGTTTTTACGGAAAATTTAAAGATAAATTTTTATTAAAAGAATTTATTTCAGTTTTATTAATTAATATGTTTTTAATTAAATCAGATTTTCAATAATGCTTAAAGTGGTTGCTAAAATTAAAGAGCAGTAACTAAAATCTTCCCACGTTTAACAGTGATCATGGAGATCATGGGATGTTTAAGGAACGTGTTCCTTCGAGTAAGGAACATCATGGGATAATGGTTTAACCACTAACACATGATTAATCCCACGTTCATTCTAAAAGACTGCTATAAATATACAAGTTCAATTAAGTTTAAATTGTCTGACTGGTGTCTTTCCATAGTGTTAGACTTATGTCATTCCATAAGTTTGGCTTAAGGAATAGCGTTACAAAAGAAATATATTTTCTATTCCTTGTTTGAGTCAGTTCCTTTGAGTTTCAAGTTCCTACGAGTGCCATGTTCCTTTACAGTTATTCAGTTTCTATATACTAGAGTTAAACCAAATTATCAAGCGTCTGTATTTGAGTTTGGGGTTAAAGGGTTTGAGTGAACTCTTGTAATGGGAACTTGGTAAAGGGTTTGAGTGAATTCTTGTATCAAGTTCGAGTTAGGAACTTGAGTAAGTTCTTGTTGTGTATGCGTAGACATAGGGCGAAGTCTATCTAGGGGTGAAGGGTTTGAGTAAACCTTTTGTAAAGAGTTGTGGGAACTCTTGAAAGACTTAGAGTTAAGTCTAGAGTATAGAGTGGAGATTGTGAGAGAGTTGGAGTTCCGAGTGGAACTTGAGTATGTAATAGGTTGAATCATAGGAGATTTCCTATTATAGTGAAGAGTTTAAATCCTGAGTAGGTCGTGGTTTTTCTTCTTGTATTGAGACAAGAAGTTTCCACGTAAAAATCTCTCTTACACTTTCAGTTCCTTATTGCTTATGTTTTAAATTCCGCATTATTTGAGAAATAAGTTCCGCACTACAATTCACCCCCCCTCTTGTAGTGTTCCTAGTGAAATAACAACATACTTCATCCGTTTTGAAATAATTGAAACATTTCATTATTTTATCTAAGAGCTTTTTTAGAGAAGTATTTCACTTATTTCAAAATAGATGAAATATTATTTAATTGATAATTGATTCATGTAATAAGATGAGTAAGATCCTATTGCTAGATGTTAATCAAATATTTTTTTCTTGAGACTCCGTTTATAACATGAAACCCTACCAAACTTATGATACAAGATTTAGTATTATCTATTACTAACGTTTAATAATAAGCAACTAGTTATAAAATCCCGTGCTATGCCCCAGGTAAGGAAGATTTTCATTTATTAATGTTGTACTTTAAAATAATAAAACTAAATACCACTTGGTTCAGTGGTTAAGACTTTAGTTTAAGAGTTTGAGGATACGGGATCAAAGCTAATATTATGCGATTTCTAATTTTTTAAGTGTACATGGATAACTATGACACTGTTTCTTATTTGGGAACACATTTTAATATATTTATATAAATCTCTATTATATAAGTGAAGGGGGGAGAAAGATGGTGTCCTCTCATAAAAGTCTAATATATTAATGAAATTAAATTGTCATATAAATCTTTTCTTCTTCCTACTTGCCACATATTTTAAACAAGTTAATAATGGAATTGAATTTGAAATTTCAATTAAATATTAAATTAAGGAGAATGATTTCCTCTTATTACCTACGTGTGAAAAAAATTCATTCAAAACTTAAATTGATAATATAACTTGATTGACATGATTAGAAAAGAAAATTAAAACTTGAATTTCATATTAATTATTATACTCATAATATTTTATAACCTAAATGTTGATTATTCTTCGGTAATCTCTATTATATAAATCAAACTCTTTTCGACAATTGAATCTGATACATAAATTCTTCCACTTTATTTGAGCACAAACTTTCTTCCAATGTATATTTCTTTCTCTCGATAATATATTTGAATAATGATGAATACTAAAAAAACCAATGAAACATTGATTTAAGAAAAATATAGTAAAAAGTTAACAATAATTTCAAATGTATTTTCGAATCAAAGTTTTTATAACACTGATGAATAACTAATTGAGAAAAATAAAAAACATAATAGGACACGCACGCATAGCGTGCAAAATATACTAGTATTAAAATAATTTAAAGGGAAATCCACGAATACATTTAATATGTTTCTAGAAATTTTGCGTGGAATGAACAGCAAAACAACGTAAAAGTACTGAACTTCTGAACTTTGGGTCCGGGCCTGCATCTCTTACGTGGTCCTAACAAGATCCTGTAATTGACAGCAAGGTCCGGGCCCTGGTAGTTGATCAAAGCTAAGATTTGGGTTGGGCCTGCATCTGCTCTTCTACAAGGTCTGACTCTTTTACGTGTAAGATACTCAGACCTATCAGTGACCAAACCCGATAGTAGATAAACTTTGGGCTCCGGTCTAAAGAATTCCTCCATTTGTTTGTAGATATTTGTTCCACTTTAAATTCAGAGATCAAAGTTTTTAAATGTTGAATTTGTATTTTAATATCAATATATTATCAAAATGTTGACCCGTCAATCTTTTTAATTTATTAATATACAACTGAAAATACTAATAATTTAATGTGTATCATAGAAAAAGAATTTTCTTGGCCTCTTATGCCGAAAATAGACTAATATATTCTCCAGTAATTAGACTATTTTCGCTTCATTTTTATGTTCTTTATTGCTTTTTTTTTGTTTTGTTCACTGCATCTGTGTGAGAGTTTTTCTCCCCCTTTTTGATGAGATGCTTCTCAGTTTTGTATGAGTCTTTTTGTTTTTATGGTGTCAATAATTTGGAAGATAATATGGATTTATGAGGGTTTAGGTTTTCACAACAATTTGACACTGGGAATAATAATTATAGAATCAAATTGCGAATGTCTCTACTTGGAAAGATGCAAAGATATCGAAATACACGGCCCTCGTCAAGCTTGAAGCGGTGGAGTTAGAGTTGCGCTCGAGTATGCTTAAAATTAATTAGTTGCATTGTAAAAAAGGTTGTGATTTGCCCAATCTGTAGTTTTCAAATCTTATTGATCATTATATGTGTCATATGGCTTATTAATAATGATACATTTTATTTCCTTTATAAAAGGAGATTGCGAAAAAAGAAGTAAAAGAAATATTTTGGTATTAAAGGAGTAATGGAACTTTAAATCGTATTCAGGAATTGACTTAATTTCTAATTTAGCAAAAAATTATTATGTGCATTAGGTCTAGGTGTATGATAGATTATTGTTAGACCAATTCACTTTTGACCATAATTGTAACAACCCGCTCTTCCAAGCTGCTAACCGAAACACACTCAACAACCATAAACTAGAATCCAAATCTTAATTAATAAAATCGCAGCGGAAAAATATCCTTTATTACACCAATAACTCGACTAATATTCCCAAAATATTGTATACAATGAAATATAAATAACTATTCCTGAATCAGCTATCTAAATACAAGCTCAATCCACAATCAACATACTAATAATATTATTATAAATTCAATTAGAACAAAGCTCAATTGAAAAGAGAGGTTAAGAGGGGTTAGTACCCTTTTTGTCTGACCACCATCTCGCGGCGGCAAAACAACAGCACGACAGGGGAGAAAGATCAGAGAAGTGGCGGCGCGAGTAGAGGAAGAAGGAAAGTGGGCAGCAACAACCAGAGCTCATGGCGGCAAGAAGAAGGACCACCAGCAACCATGGTAACGCGGCGCACAAAGAGCAGCAGAACAACACCCTCGAAAAACGAGTAACGAAATAGGGGAGGAGAGAACGACGCGGAATCTTTGGCAACCTTGGAGAACGCCGGTTGGGGTTTATGTTTCTGGGTTTATCCAACCCAAAGAAAAGAATTGAAAGAGAATGTTGGGTTTTACTTTCCAAACCGACAAAGGAACGAAAAAGAAAATAAGGATGTAAACCGATATTGGTTTTCTAATTTGCGAAATACCGCTAAACTAATTACACAAAACCCAAAATATAAACTAATAATAATAATAATAATAATAATAATAATAATAATAATAATAATAATAATAATTGTAATAGTAATAATAATAATAATAAAATAATAATAATAATAATAATAATAATAATAATAATAATAATAATAATAATAATAATAACCTCATAAGATTAAACAAATAAATACTCACTCCGTCCCAAAATATAGTTCTCATTTCCATATTTAGTTTCACAATTTTCCGTAATTTGTCGAGAAAAATCGTGTCCCATCATTTATTTTCTTCTTGAAATTAGTTTTTTCCTTTGTTTATTCAACCAAAATGTTACAATTAATGTTCTTTCACCAATTATTCTCCACTCTCTCTCTCAAAATCATATTTTTCCATACAATATTTATTTAAATAAACAAAAAATCTTTACTATCCCTCTTAGATTCTACTTGCATAAATTATCGCGAAAAAAGGGAAATAACGGAACTATATTTTGGGACGGAGGGTGTATATTACAACACGACAAAATAATTCATACTCCAACTCAAATAAAATAAGATTTTCGGAACATAATTAAATATATAATTATAATTAGCTTTTAAAAGAACGCTCTTAAAAACAAGGCTATTACATACTACCACCCTTATCAAAAGTTTCATCCTCGAAACTCGTAAACAATTATTCTGAGAAAACCAAAATCTCAAGCCCGCAAGACATTAAGTGTCCAACCTCCATTCTACCATCATCTTTTGTATCTCTACTTCAACTCGATTCGCGAAATCAATGAGCAAAGAAAATCTCTACTTCGACTTGACTCATGAATCAAGGAGCAAAGAACTAAAGGGGTAAACTTGTTGGCATTGGATTTCACATGTCATTTGCAAAGATCTCGTTTGAAATTCATTTGATAAAGCAAATCATATAAGTTTTCTTAAAATACACATTTTTAAGTAAATAATATCAGAGACAACCAAATCATAACAAGATAATGCTATACACATTAGCAAGTATACACACAAGTATCACCTATTCATATGAATGGATCCATATAGCACACGCATAAGCGCAAACACTCATACGGCTTGATTCATTTATACCTAACTCTTTAGTCAATCCATTAAACCTATTTTCAACCCATACACTATGATATGGAGATCACAGCGTGTCCAAAAACTACTCAAGCTCTGATACCATCTTGTAACAGCCCGCTCTTCCGAGCTGCTAACCGAAACACACTCAACAACCATAAGCTGGAATCCAAATCTTAATTAATAAAATCGCAGCGGAAAAATATCCTTTATTACACCAATAACTCGACTAATATTCCCAAAATATTGTATACAACGAAATATAAATAACTATTCCTAAATCAGCTATCTAAATTCAAGCTCAATCCATAATCTACGACGACATTATAATCAACATACTAATAATATTATTATAAACTTCAATTAGAACAAAGCTCAATTGAAAAGAGAGGTAAAGAGGGGTTAGTACCCTTTTCGTCCGACCACCATCTCGCGGCGGCAAAACAACAGCGCGACGGGGGAGAAAGAACAGAGTAGTAGTGGCGCGAGTAGAGGAAGAAGGGAAGTGGGCAGCAACAACCACAGCTCGTGGCGGCAAGAAGAAGGACCACCAGCAACCATGGCAACGCGGTGCACGAAGAGCAGCAGAGCGACACCGTCGAACAACAAGTAACGAAATAGGGGAGGAGAGAACGACGCAGAATCTCCGGCAACCTTGGAGAACGCCGGTTGGGGTTTATGTTTTGGGTTTATCCAACCCAAAGAAAAGAATTGAAAGAGAATGTTGGGTTTTACTTTCCAAACCGACAAAGGAACGAAAAAAAAACAAGGATGTAAACCGGCATTAGTTTTCTAATTTGCGAAATACCGCTAAACTAATTACACAAAACCTAAAATATAAACTAATAATAATAATAATAATAATAATAATAATAATAATAATAATAATAATTATAATAATAATAATAATAATAATAATAATAATAATAATAATAATAATAATAATAATAATAATAATAATAATAACAATAATAATAATAATAGTACCCTCATAAGATTAAACAAATAAATATATTACAACACGACAAAATAATTCATAATCCAACTCAAATAAAATAAGATTTTTAGAACATAATTAATTTCATAATTATAATTAGCTTTTAAACGGGTATATTTTACAAGTTGAAGTGGATGACTCATAAATAAAGGGTAAGTTTTAACTTTAAGTGGGTCATTTCTATATAAAATAAAAGTGATCATTTAGAGCAAAAAGTTATCCTTGTCTAATAGGTAGCTTTATACCTTAAAAGGGACACTTCTATATAAATGACCCATGTAATACAAAAAATTATCCTAAATCTCACAGTAAATTATTCTAAACCTGTCTTACTCAAAAATTACGTTTTTCATCCTCTATATCTCATCCACCTCATATCCACCAAACCTTATAGATTCATACATTTCCTTTATTTTTTTTGGTAATACAGATTCTAATTAAATCCACCATTTAAGTGAACCAAACAACTAAAATACAACTTAGTACGTACTTTTCGATCCAAATATATGAGATATTTCATTTTCGTACCGTTTCATTGCAATTATTTGAAGCAAACACGCCTAAATTGCTCTGTAACCAATCCCACTATGGGATTTTCAAACGCTGTTACTGAAACTACTAATTTATAATATGCTCCTCTCCGACTCTCCCTACCAAAAAAACACGCCCTTAATATATTTAGCATTGGAAGGGGGGTGGAGGTCGGAGGAGGGAGGTAATCTAGGAACATTTCATTGAGGCGGATATAATATTATTTTTAAATTAGACAACAGTTTGGTTGGTTGGTTGGGATGGTGCCTCAAGATGAGCTGTTTGCTTTTGCTTCGATAGCTTGGGTTGCTTGGTTGGGTAAAGAACAAGGCAGTAGTTCAAAATTCAAGCCACGACCTAGTGTTTATTGTTAGAGGATTTTTGAGGTATTCTACCGATAATATAAAATACTAATCTCATATGCACGCGATTCGTGTGAACCTATATACAAAGTTCAACTAATTGATTAATTGTATATAATAATATGAAATGATTAAAATATTTTTTTAACTTATTAGTGAAAACATAGCTCAAATTCTTCAACCTCTAATAAACCTCAACTCTCATCTCTCTGTAGCCTCCTCCAAGCCTCAAACAGCAGCTGCATTAGTTTTGTTCAACATTCATGAGTTTTATCCCTTCTATTTTCAATTAGTTGTTCTTGTGATTGAACTTGATTCTATCTGAACTTATTTATAATTATAATTTCTTATATCTCTGTTATTGAGTGTGATTGGTTTAACACTGAATTGATTGAATTTAATTATTTATAGCATTTATACAAAATAAATATTATTGTTGGTTAGCTATGCAATTTGATATCAATTCTTATAATTGGATGCAATTAGTTGTGTAGAGTGACTATTGGGCATAGCATTTAACTGTTGAATAGGGAAGACGACTTAAGATTAGTAAGAGTGAGTGGCTCATCTTAGTAATCTTGAGTGTATGACTTATGCTAGTAAAAAAAAGTTTTTTAGGATTGGATCTGTCATAGTAAGTTCTAGGTTTCTAGTGAGTAAGATAAAAATTGATTGCGGTGATAATTCACCAATCTAAGTGCTAAGTTAAGTATTAAAGGGGTCTCAATTATAAAGGTTAGGGAGCTTAATTATGTCTAAAACTCTATGGTTAAATCGAAAATTAATAAAGTTTGTGTGTCGTCACGTGTAAATAGTAGTCTACTAGTAATTTTAATTAGTCAAAGTAGTCTGTCACAATCGAAATCCCCCTAATTGTATATATGTGAATAGTGTAAATAATGTAGACAGTGTAAATTCGTATATAATATCTATTTTTATCACTTAGTTGAATATTTGAGTTTAGGAAGTTAATAATATTCTCGTGTATCAACCCTTTTTAC
This sequence comes from Beta vulgaris subsp. vulgaris, assembly GCF_026745355.1. Classification (NCBI taxonomy): domain Eukaryota; kingdom Viridiplantae; phylum Streptophyta; class Magnoliopsida; order Caryophyllales; family Amaranthaceae; genus Beta; species Beta vulgaris. Next base: position 11,503,294 of record NC_079203.1, read on the forward strand.
CCTTTAACTAGTTATAAATGTTTTTGAAGGACTAAGATTGGTTTTATTATTACTTAAATTTACACTTTAAACGACATGTAAGAACCGCTTTTACCTAAAATCTTCCAGCTAATACAATGTTAGAGAGCATGCTCCTTGGTCTTCAACAATGTTTGTGTCAAAATGAAATGAACCCCACTTTTTTCTCTCTAAAAACTCTCTGCACCAAAACCCTAAACTCTCTACCGCCGCAACTTTTCAGCCACCAAGGGCTCGACTGTCGCGTGAGCCACGCACCGCGGGCTCCTCATGGCGGCAGTGGAGCCCTTCCTCTTCTCCTGGGTTTTTTTTGGGTTTTATTTTAGCATTTTGTTGTCTAGTAGGTGTCGCTGGTTGTTTCCCCCCCTCCCCGTCGGCGTGTCGCTCCCCCGCCCCTGGTTCGTCTCCCCCATCCCCGTCGTCGCGTTGCTGCCCACCTCTGTCGATGGTTGTTCTCCCATACACCCGTTGCCGCGTCGCTCCCCTACCTCGTTGCTGGTTGTTCTCTCTCGTCCCCGCCGTCGCGTCGTTCCCCACCCCTTTACCCGTCGCTGGTTGTTAATTGGTGCCCTATTGTGGTGTTTTCCCCGTCCCCTTTTCCCTCCTGTTTTGTGTCGGGCCTCCCTTTTCCCTTCCCCTCCCCTGGTTGTCTCGGGCTCCCCCCTCCCCTTCCCCCTTGGTCTTTGGGCTTCCCCTTCCCCTGGTTATTAGGTTTTCCCATAAGTGGGTTAATTATCAGTTTGGTTATCTGTTTCCTAGTATGTGTGGAACTTTTTCAAAGTGTAGGAGTAACTTGTTCTGGTAAGGCATGGGGAACCATAGCAGTAGATATTGTGGTATTTTTGGACTTTGTGATGCGGGCTAAGGTGAATCAAGAGGATTGTGCGCGTGGTCAAAGCAGTGACTGGTTTTCATGGTTGGGACATGTTTTTTTCGGTTTCAAAAACCGGCAGTGTGTTCGAGAGCTCTCTTTATTTAGCTCTCTTCTTATCTTGACATTGATCTTTATGGTCCCTGTCTTGCAAAATTCAAATCTGAAGGCGGCACACCAGTTGAATATGGTGGTTTGCAGCACGCCCACTCAAATGCGTTTCTCCTATCTCATGGAGAAACCTTTCATACTCTCTCGCGAGAGTACCGAGTCACAACGGAACGTGACTCTTCACATGATCTTGAGCACAGAATCCCAAGCAATAATGATTTGTTGGGATTACTCATGCAGCGAGATGCAACGCTCGCTGTTGGTTGTTCGTTGTCCAAATCATGATCGACGCTCGCTTTTCTCACTATTGCAACCAGCCATCAAAGTTGTGCCTCCACCATCAGAAGTATTGACCAGCGATGCTCCCCTTCACATGCGACTCCTTTTTGTTGTTGTTTCATTCTGTTTTCTATGGTTTGTAAGAGCTCCTACAGCTCCTTTAGGTTTGTTTGGTTTAGATTTGTTTGTATTAGCATTAGGTTGTAATTCCTCTTTTGATTAATGTACGATTTCTTGATGTCAAAAAAAAAAATGTTTGTGTCATGCGTTCAACTACCCCCATTATGTTATGGTGTATCTCTTACAGAAAATATGATCATGTGCAATCCTTTCATATTAAATAAATTTCCACACTATTACCAATTCGCAACTTCTTGGTCTTCTTCCTAGTTTAATTTTCACACTGAGGCCTTCCGTTGCTTATAATTATTAACTAGTTATTAGGCCCGGGCTATGCCCAGGGTAAGAAAAAAATTTCTTTTATTAATATAATATTTTATGATAATAACACTAAATATAACTTAGTCTAGTGGTTAAGACTTTAGTATATGTACTTGAGGTCTGGGGATCAAACGCTATACTACGCAATTTATAATTTTTTTTATTGTACGTGGATCACATGAACTAAAACTCCATAGGAAGAGCGCCACGTGGCACAATTTTTTGTTTGTGCACGCCTTTTAATATATTTGTACTAACTTCACATTTATGCTTCACCATTAATCAAGTCATTCATGGATAGTCATTAATCATTGACACAACAACCTATGACTTAAATCCAACTCGAAAAGGACCACCCTAGCAATTACGGATTAGAGGTGATTATGTGTCAGGTCGGACACTGCCTAAAAAAGTTGTCCATTTCGGGTCAAAGCCATGAGAAAATTGTTTTACGCCAAAACCATCTATTTTGGATTGGGCCAAGCGAGTTTTTCGAGCCATTTTTGGGCTGGACCAAAATTTAGTCTAAATTTCTAGATTTGGATTTTCCATGTCCTGTCTTTTTTCCCAAAAGTGGGTCAGGCCTGGACGGGCCCAAATTTTGGGCAGAAAATTTCATGCCCAAAAACTTGCTATTTTTCAAGCTGAGCCAATGTTAATCACATCTAGAATGGATGTAATGAAGTATACTAGTTTTTATGCACGTGATGCGTGCGACGATATTCTTGGACATAACTATTACTCGGTATCGAAACAAACCATGTAAAGCAGAGATAAATAATGTTGATCAAGATTGACATGGATTGAATTTCATGCCAAATCGTGTACAAAGGAGCCAAGATAAATATAATTTTTTTTCATGATTTTATGTAATATTGTTGCTAAACTTATAGTTAACCGAGTATGATTACTGTTAGTCGTTGTTTGTTACTAGTAAAAAAAAATTATAGCTAACGCCACAAAGCCACCTGTATGCAAATAACAAACCCACATAATTTTACCCAACTATATATCAATATGACCATCAATCCCACCTACCATATAACTATCCATCCCATATACCCATATGACTGATGTATCTCAGTTTTTTCATCTAATCCTCCACATTTTCATCTCTCACCTACAACCTTATATCTTCTCTTCCCCCAAAAGGTAGAACGACTCGTCTCCTTACCTGTATGCAAGTAACAAACCCACATAATTTTACCCAACTATCCATATGACCATTAATTGCACCTACCATATAACTATCCACCCCATATACCCATATGACTAATATATCTCAGTTTTTTTCATCTAATCCTCCATATTTTCATCTTTTCACCCACAACCTTATATCTTTCCTTCCCCCAAATAAGTACAACGCCTCATCTTCTTATCCTCACTATCTTTCAGATCTCACTCAAAAAAATTGAGATTCATATTCATATTCACAACAAACACCACATTAATAAGCCAATTTGTGTTCTCTATCCTGATGAAAGAATAGGGTCAGTTGTGAGACATCAAGAAACTGAAGATTTACAAAGGTGTGTCACATTGTGCGGGTTCCAGGTAATGGCACGTACAAGTAGTAGCTTAACCTGGAATAACAAACAACAGGAGGCTAGTACAGTGTTTTGCAAATTAGATAGAGCCATGGTGAATCAGGCTTGGTTGGAGTGCTTTCCCACCGCTATGACTCATTTCATGCATGAGGGACAGTTTGAACATTGTCCTATTATTATCAGGGTGTATCCAATTGTGGAAGTGAGTAAACATTCTTTTAAGTACTTTACAATGTGGAGTTAAGCTTCTAGCTTTAATGAAATTATTTCAACAAGCTGGAATGTAGCTATAGCTGGTACTCCTATGTATAAGGTTATGCGAAAAATGAAGCTGACTAAACAGGCCTTGAAAAAGTTGAATGCTGAAGGGTACTCTGATTTGCATTGTAGAGATATTGTAGGTTATAAAGAGATGATTAGAAGTCAAGAAGATCTGCAGCAGAGCTCACAAAATACAAATTTACATAATTTTGAAAGTCAAGCAGTGGTGAATTATAGGAGGATACATAAGGATTATAATGCTTTTTTGAACCAGAAGGCTAAACTTAGCTGGTGTAAAGATGGAGATGATAATACAACTTTGTTCCACCAATCCATCAAAGCTAGAAGAATTAGAAACACAGTCTATGCAATTGCAGATAAAGATGGCAATTGGAAAGAGAATTTGCAAGATGTCAATGAAGCTTTTCTTGACTACAATGAGAATTTATTGGGGTCTGCTATGACAAACAGAACTAGAGTTAAACAGGTGGTGATTGAGAAGGACCCTTTGTTATCTACTGATCACATGCCCTTTACTACTCAGGAGGTGAAACATGCCCTTCTCTCTATTCCAAGCAATAAAAGCCCTGGACTTGATGGATTTGGTGGTTATTTCTTCAAGGATGCATGGCATATCATTGGAGAGGAGATAACACAAGCAGTGCTAGATGTGTTTCATTCTGGTAAGCTTCTTACAGAACCGAATACTACAATTTTAACTCTCATACCAAAAGTCTCATGTCGAAAGTCTGTAATAGAATTTAGACCTATTGCTTGCTGTAATACACTGTATAAATGTATTACAAAGATGCTATGTAATAGATTGAGTCTAGTTCTCCCTGATATTATTGCTGATAATCAAGGTGCTTTTGTTAAAGATAGATTTATTGCACACAATATCATGGTCTGTCAAGATTTGGTGAGACATTATGGAAGGAAGAATGTCAAACCAAGTTGTATTATGAAGTTGGATTTGAAGAAAGCATAATAAATAGTAGACAAGCACTTCCTTGAAGATATGTTAAAGGCTTTAAAATTCCCTGACAAGTTCACTAGCCTTGTTATGAAATGTGTGAGTACACCTAAGTTCACTCTTATGGTTAATGGATCTCTGCATGGATTCTTTGGCTCCAAGATAAGATTGAGACAGGGAGACCCTATCTCTCCCTTGCTGTTTGTTATATGCATGGACTATCTGACAAGAATAATGAGAACTTTTGAAGACCATCCTAGGTTCTCATAATCCAAGATGTAGACATATCAAGCTGTCTCATATGATATTTGCTGATGATATAATCCTATGTCGTGATGGGAAGTTTTCAGCTGTTTACACAATGCTTCAGGCTGTTAAATTGTTCTCAGCATCATCTAGTCTGCAGATCAGTTAACACAAGTCAGATTTTTATACAGCTGGGGTAGACCAAGAAGTTATAAGTCGAATCAAGTATGTATCTGCCTTTTCTCACAACTCTCTTCCTTTCAAGTACTTGGGAGTACTTGTGTGTGCAAGGAAGGTTTCAGTCAGTGAGTGTAATGGAATAATTCATAAGATGAGCTCTAGAATCAAGGCATGGAGTAGCAAAAACCTCTCTTATACTGCTAGACTTAACCTTATTAACGCTATGCTGATTAGTATTCACCAATATTGGGCCCAAATTTTCATCACTCCTAGATATGTGTTGAAGGAGACTGAAAAAGTGTTCAGGGCTATCCTGTGGTCTGGTAACTACACTAGTTCTAGACCTAGGAATATAGCATGGGAAAAGGTTTGCACCCCAAAACAAGCAGGAGGTTTGGGTGTTAGGCAAATCAAGGTTTGGAACAGGGCAGCAATAACAAAATATGTGTGGGCCATATCAACTAAGCAAGACAATCTTTGGGTGAAATGGATGCATGAAGTCTATATCAGGGAAGCAGATTGGTGGGCATATGAACCACCTCAAGATTGCTACTAGTATTGGAAACAAGTGTGTAAAGTTAAAAATGAACTAAAGAGGTACTTTAGTGAGCTGGACAGTCAGAACATGCCTAGAATGAGCATTAGTAGTACTTATCAGAGGATGATTGGAGTGAATAATGCGGTTCATTGGGATAAACTGGTGTGGAATAGGTTGTCTATTCCTAAACATATAATGATATGCTGGTTGGCTATGCATCAAAGAATGAGAACTTCAGACCTGTTGGTTAAGTTGGGTGTATTGGAGGAAAACAAGTGCATGTTATGTGCTGATGGCATGGAGTCTCACAACCATCTTTTCTTTCAATGCTCTTATTCATCTAAGTGCCTTGAGTTGGTTAAGGTTTGGCTGCATCTATCTTCAGCTCAAGACTTGCTACAAAGACAATGGTACTTCCTACAGAAGAGTAGGAGAACTGGTCTACAAAAGAAATTTATTGCTGCTATTTTCTCTGGCTTAATTTATAGCATATGGTGGGCACGAAATGAAGCTGCTTGGAACAAGTTTTTTGGAGGCCTGAGGCTATGTTCAAACGAATGAAGAATTCTGTGCAGCTCAGAATAAAGGTTGTCATGCCTCAAAAAATTACCACTAGGGAGAAAAAGTGGATAGAAAAAGTGTTGAATGAATGAATATGTTGTATAGAGTTTTTTAGCGACTATTTCAAGAGGGGGTCAACCTAGTTGGGCTGTTCTTGTTGTAGTTTGCTTAAGTTGTAATTTTGTGCTGGTGATTATATAAATTTCCTTACTTAGCAAAAAAAAAAAAATGGTGTCAAAATTAACCCCATCAACGCTCCATTAATTATAGGGTAATTTTTGTCTCTGTTTTTTGTGGGTCTTTTTAGGTTTTCATTTCGATCGGGTGGTGTAGTATCCGATTTTTGACTGTCTTCATTAACGGTCTGGATCCCACGAAAGTCTCTTATTGGACTATGAGTTTTAAAAAACTTTGAAGTCGCCACCCTATTAATATCTGAATAGGGACATATTGATTATTTAATAAATCATTTTGAAATTATTTTTCAAGAAATATCATTTAAAATGATTATGACTTCATATGGATAAGGGTTTTTTGAAAATTGATCTTTCATACCTTGAGATAGGGTTTGGGGTTTAGGTTAAGAGATGCGAAAGTCTATAACGCGTCTCCTCTCCCGTTCTAAAGAACGTGCTCTTAACAAATGCGTGATTTTCCATACATTTTTAAGTAATCATGGCTATTAAAATTAAAAATAAAATCACATAATTTGCACATATACACATCAAACATTTTAGTTAGGACCAATATATCATTTGTACAACATGGTAGGTTTGAGCATCGAAGTTGTACTACGTACCAATCATTGCGCGATTGGAATCTACTCATGGATCAAAACCATCGTAGTTCGATCTTATGCCTCACACTAAATGACTAATTCCATTAGGAAAGAAAAGGGAAGAATATATTATGAATAATTCACCTTTAGAATTAAACAAATCTATTAGGAATAAGGTAATGATTCCAATTAGTGATTGAAATGGGGTTAAGATAGTTTCTTTAATTGGTGATTAAATATGAGAAGGATCAAGATAATCACCTTAATTAGTGATTAAAAATGGAAGTTAAGATAATCACTCTAATAAGTGATTAAATGAGAAAAATAATCGCCCTAATTAACGATTATTAAGGTTTAGATAATCACTCTAATTAGTGATTAAATATGAAATTGGTTAAGTTAATCACATTAATTAGTGATTAACCAAGGTTTTAAGATAATCACTCTAATTAGTTATTAAATATGATGAAAGGTTAAGCTATCACCTTAATTGGTGATTAACCAAGGTTACTGATAATCATCTTAATTAATGATTAAATGAAGAGTTTGAGTTAATCACTCTAATTAGCGATTAATCGAGGATTGAAATAACCACTTTAATTAGTGATCACATTTACAATTTTCAAGAGGTATTAGAGGTTTGCTTCCAAGTTGAAGCTTTGGAGAAATAATCTTAATTAAAGATTATTAAGTCATTTGGAGAGAGATGATTAATTTGAGATCGAATTTAAAGATTTGTGTTTGGCTAATTGGAATTTGGCCATTAAAGTGAGACACGTGAAATGACAGAAAATCAATTTGGAGATCATAATTACCAATCTAATTATGTCAAATTATATGATTAATCCATTTGAAGATGGAGAACAAATTTAAAATGTAATTTTTTCTCTTAATTGAGATTGGGTCATTTGATTCATATACTATGATATATTGGCCCAACATGCAATATTTGTAACATTGGTTGCTCATTTTATTGAAAAGGGATTGTTGAATTATTTATGAAAATTATGCATAAACATCTCCATTTTTTTTCATTAATTGAGTGATGTAATCACTATTTACAAAAAAGTAATTATTACAAAAAAAATATACCAATCTATGATCTATTCAAACTCTTCATTCTTGATCTTCACCATGGGGTTCCTTGATCTTCATCTCCTTGAATGAGGTTTGGAATTCATGTTTATTTGTAAACTTGTGAAAATTAGAGATTGATTAACCTCTTTGATTTTGATTTTTTATAACAATTTTATTGATTTTTATTTACATGATAAAATTAGTCATTTTAAGAAAAATTAAAATTTCATGATTTTTAATTAACATTTTCGTGGGAAAAGAAAATAATTTCTTTTATGAAACTTGAGTTAATCACTTTATTTCATTTTCCAGATTGCAATTTTGTTCTTGTACTGGTTTGCGAAAATCATAACTTTCTTCACAAAGCGTTAAATTGAGAATGTGATACATCTATGAATAGGTAAGTGAGTTATTTATGTTTTATCAAAATTGCACAAATGTTTAGTAAAAACTAGAATTATAGTGAATTTTATGTCAAAACTGGTCAAAATGGGACCTTTATTTAATTTGTTCTTTGAAATCTAACTTATTGAGCTTCTTTTGAAGTAAATTTTGGTGTGGTCATTCTAAGTGGGGTGATTTAAGGTTGGGAAACTATTAGGACTTCCTGATACCCAAATCACTCCAAAATTAAAAAATGGTAAGAAGAAACAAGGAGAAAGTTAGTCGATGATTGAGGAGATAATAAAAAAATAAGAAAACCTTAAACTTTACCGTGCTAGCTCAATGATGCACTTCCTTTTGCAAATTTTTCTACCTTTTCTGTGATTTTCTTAATTTCTAAGTGAGTTTCTAAGTTTACTTAATTACTAACTTAAACTCTTTATTTTTGTGTTTTTTTTTTCTTTTGATGAACTTCTTTACTTACTAATTACTTTCCTAACTTTTACTTTTTTTTTTCTTGAATGTGATTTTTATAGGAAGGAAGTAGAGAAGATGAGAGTAGTAGTTGTGAAATTAGGTTGATTTGAGCTCAACTTGGTTTTGAAGTAAAAGAAGGAGGGTATTAATAGAGAAATGAGGCCAGGGAGATGAACTAGGGTTGTTAAGAAGTAGAAAATCAAAATTTTAACCCAAAAAATATGATTTTCCTCATTCTTAATCACCCTAATGATTTCACTCTAATGACCTCACCCTAATGACTTCACTCTAATGACATCATCACATCTCTTTGGAAACACCAATATTCTTATTCTATTTGGATTTTCTCATAAATGAGGGAAAGTCGGATTTTTCAGAAAATATTCTTCCCTGGACATCCTAATATGTAGAAAAACTGCATCAAAAAATGCACAAAACAAAGATGATCAGAACGTTGTGTCAAACGCAAGAGCTTGCGCTAGGCGCAAGACTTTGCGTCTGGCGCAGGGCATTGTTGTGTGCCAGGCACACACTCGAATCTTCCGAAAAAAATTCGGATTCTCCCCTCTTACACATGGGATTTGATTCTTATTCTCACTTCTTTTTATGATTAATATTCTCTAACTAATGGATAAAGGATGTAATTAGTGGATAAAGAATTTATTCTTATTCTTTATCCAATGCACAATGAATGGACCATCAAGAAAACTGATTCCCGTCAGTTTGGAAAGACAATTAAAATTCCGGCGCCCAATCACGACTCGTTTTTCAGATTTTTCGAAAAACTAACTTGAAATAATTAACGAACATTTGTCAGATCATTAAAGACGAACATGCTTTGTCAACAAATCATTTTATTAAAATCGATGGTGGTAGTCTTTGACTATGATTTTCGAAAAATTATATTTCTAAACCTGGATCGTGTGACGAACACGTAAAAAATGGAAAACCACACGACGGAATTAAACTCGCATTCCGAGACGTAACGTGCATTTGACGGGCCGCACGCTCCACGATGCATGACGGTTTTCGTTATTTTAAGTTCTTTTCAAAATCTTTATTATCTGAAAAAGGGGTTCAAAATTTGGTGTCTACATGTGGTAATGTTCAAAACATTTGTGGGAATGGGGTTGAAATTTGAGTTTATTTAGTTGAGGAATTAAATGGCCTCTTCAAATCTGAAGGTAATTCTTGACGTTTTATGTTCATGATTTCGTCCCAAACATGTAATAGTCAACTAAATTTCTCAAAGATTCGGTTCCATTTTATTTGAACTTTTATTTGTGAAGATGGTTTTTTAAAGAAATTTGTGGCTGAAGTTCTTGAATCATCCATTTTTCCTTTTTCTTTCCCTTTGTCTTTTTTCAAGACTTCTTCTACTCCTTTTTATAGGTTTTTAATTATTCATACTTCTTCTACTCCTTTTTCTGGGTATTAAATTATTCATAAGAAATTTCAACAAAATCAATTGTTTTCATTAGTTTTCAAATTTACTTTTTGTTTTGGCAAGTTAATGTAATTTCCTTTGTAGTTTTATTTTTGTGTCATTGTTATTGTATTCGAAATTGATTTATATTTTATAATGTCTTTTGTTGTTACAAACATGTACTGATTCTTTAAATAATTATTCAAAATTTATACCATACAATACAAACTTAAATTAATCATGTGATTTGAATATAAGAGTTGTTCGTTTTTTTCAACTAATTTGAAATAACTTGCAAGATTTAAAGAAATTATGTACTTTTTTTTAGAATTTTTCAAATCGTCGATGGACAAATGTGAATCACCCCATTAAAATCATATGTTTTTCTTAGTTTGTAATTTATATTAACGTTGTAGTGTATTGGTAATTTTTTTGAGTATGCAATTATAAATGGTTCTTGGGAACGTAGTACGTAATTGCTAATGAGTTATCGTTTGTAATTGAATTCTCTTATTTTTGTAAAGTATTCTCGTTTCAATGATTTGTATAACGTGAATTATGCAATTCTATTGACTTCGGTTGACTTGTAATTGATTATTATATTTGTATTTCCGGTAGTTGTTTTGAAGTCTCGTTTTGGTTGAAATTAGTTTTGTAATTTAGAAAAGGGGGGGGGGGGGGGGAGTTCTCTTCATATGGGGACACCATGGCTCCCCCATTTCCTTATATAATAGAGATCTTTTGTTATGTCAACATCCTTTGGAAACTTGTCGTCACGTAACTTCCCAAACACATAATGTTCTCCAAATTCAATATCCTTGATGTTTTTTTGCTAAATAAGAAATTAAAGATATTAAAAACACCAAAAGAAAACAATTACAACCTAACTAATTTGCAAGCAAGGGTAAACCAACTAGGTTGGACCCCCTAAAACCAAACAGAATACAAAACTGTATTTATAACCCATGACTATCTCTATGATTTATATTGTTTGGATGTACCCCTTTTAAACGAGAAATCATTAAAATCTTGAGCTTTTTAACCCAAACATCAGGAAGCCACATAATGTCATTCCACCAAGCTTCATTTCGAGCCCACCATATGCTATAAACCAAAGCATAAGGCAAGCTGTAATCACCTTCAATAATTCTTCTGGTAACTATTCCTTCTAGATATGTTAATGCAACCCAAAATTCTGTGGTAATGTTGATGGTTATTCTGCACATTAAGCCACGGAAGCACAATTCCCAAACAGGTTTGAGCATACTTACAGTCGAAGAATAAGTGAGTGTGTCAGTGATTTCCACCATCACAAAGCAAACAACTGCTTGAATTTACAACTCCAAACTAGAATAATAACCTATCAGCAGTTTTTAATCTACCATGCATGACAATCCTATGTTTAGGAATAGAAAGTCTATTCCAAAAATACTTATCCTAGTGAACTTTCTTATACCCAGTCATTTGTTCATATATCTTTTTAACTCTTTTAAACATTGAACTTTGTCATGCTGTGCAGATCTTCTTTTGTAACCAGACTTTTGATTTCATCCTTCACCTTACAGAGTTGTCTCCAATACCAATTGCTATCAGTAGATGGTTTGTAGTCCAGCATGAGCTCATCCAATCCAAAAACTATCTTGGTTAGTTTCCAAGGCCCAAACATACTTTGCTAAGACTGCCTTATTCCAGATCTTAATTCTTCTCACACCAGGCCCAGCAGCCTGTTTATACGTGCATATGATATCTCAGTCAACATTACCTTCCCTCTGACTATAATAACAACCACTCTAGAGGAAATTTCTACAGACTTTTTCCACCTCTTTTAACATTGTCTTGGGAATGATGAAAACATGAGTCTAATAGATATGCTGTAAGCTCAAAAGAACTGAATTATAAGTTGGAGTCTTGCAGAGGAGAAATTCCTACTACTCCAGACTTTAATCCTCATACACATTCTTTCCTCAATGCTTTCACATGCTGAAACATAAATTTTCTTTGCATACACAGGAACTCCTAAGTACTTAAATGGGAGTTTGCTATGATTAAAACCAGTTATATCTTTAATTCTCTAGACTATAAGAGCATCAACACCAATAGTGAAAACAGCAGACTTATCTTCATTTAGCTGCAGTCCTGAGGTCTTAGAGAAAAGCTTGAAACCTTGAATCATCACATAAACAGCTTGAAAATTTTCTTTGCAACACAATATTACATCATCAGCAAAAGATATGTGATTCAATTAAGGCTTTTTACATCTTAGATGATAATCAAAGTATGGTTTCTCAGTCACCTTCCTCATCAATCTGGAAAGGTATTCCATACAAATGAAAAATAAAAGGGGAAAGATAGGGCCACCCTGTCTCAACCCTCTTTTGGATTCAAAAAATCCATGCATAGAACCTTTCACCATGACAGTGAATCTAGGAGTGGTAACACAAGTCATTATGAGCTTAATAAAAGAACTAGGAAATTTAGGAAATTTAAGAGCTTTCATCATTTCTCTAAAAAAAATCCCATTCTATGGTGTTATATGCCTTTCACATGTCGAATTTCATAATGCAACTAGGCTTCACCCCTTTTCTATTGCAGTGCATAACCAGATCTTGACAAACCATTATGTTATGCATTATGAATCTCTCCTTAACAAAAGGTCCTTTATTCTCAGCTATGATATTAGGGAGTACATGCTTCAATCTATTAAAAATGACTTTATATATACATTTATAAATTCAGTCACCGAACTAGGGCAAGCAGTCTTAAGAATAAGAGTCAGAGTTATAATATTGGATTCAAATTTCATAATGCATGCTATTGGTCGAAATTCAATCACAAAACTAGGGCAAGTAGTCTTAGGAATAAGAGTCAGAGTTGAAGCGTTGATTTCCTAGAATAGATTATCTGTAGTCAGAAAGTTTAGGATAGGAATAACTACATCAATCCCAATTATCTCCCAAGTGTCTTTGAAAAAATAAGACCCAAAACCATCTAGACCATGTGATTTCTCAACTGGAATATAGAAAACATAGCCTTCCTCACTTCTTCAACTGTATAAGATCTAGTTAATAGATTGATATGATCACTATTTATAACTCGACCCATATCTGTAACAGACTCATATACAAATCTTCTACTGTTCATATTGGTACCAAGTAACCTCAAATAATAATCAAGAAAGACAACATTTACCTCATGTATATCTTCCTTTCAAACCCCATTCTTATAATGAATGGCATACACAGTATTAGTTAGCACCCTAGCCTTGATAGATTACTGAAACATGGCTAAATTTTAATCACCTCCAATACTCTAGTTCATTTTGGCCTTTTGAGCCACAAAAGAAAGATAAGCTGAATGGATTGTTTTGTATGCAGATGCAACATCATACTCCCTCTACTTCAGTTCCATATCTACTAGATTGTCATGGAGGGCAATCTGACATTCTTGCAAAATCTTAGCAGCTTGGATATCCCTGCATTGGATATCAGAAAATCCTTTAGCATTCAATGTCTTTAGAGCTTTTTTTTAATCTCTTTGACCCTACTGACCACCTTATACATACAGTGACCTTGAATAGGCACATTCCACCCTTAAATTATAATGGATCTAAAACTAGGAGCTTTAGACCACATCTTAAAATATCTAAATGGATGACTCCCTTGCACAAGATTAGTACACACATTTATTACCATCGAGCAATGATCAAATTGACCCTCTGCATAAAGTGTGTTGCTGTAGTAGGATACTCAAAAATCCAATCCTCATTAACAACTTTTGATAGAGTTTGCAGAATACCCTATTTTCCCCCAACTTCTTATTGTTCCATATATAAAAACAACCCGATCTACTCATATCTTGCAACCCATAGATTTGCATACACTTTGTAAAAGGAGCAAGCTCATGCATTCTAACATTAGCCCCAATCCTTTCCTCAGGGAACATCTCCAACTACAATCCAAGGACCCTTAGTTTGCAAGGCTAAGTTCTTTAGATATAACCAAACTAGTCCCCTTTCATATGTAGCATTAAAAGCATATAAAAAAGTGGTGAAAAAAAGGCTTTGCTCCAATTACAGGAGCAACAACACAGTGAATAAATTGATTACAACATGGCAATATATTAACTTGAAAACTTTTAGGATTCCATGCAATAACTACTCTCTCACCTTTATGATAGCTCGAATTAGAGGAAAAGCACCACACAGAAAATACATTTTGATAAAAGGCATCCCATGTTGACTGCCTTTACCTTAGTTTCAACAAGACCCACCTTCTGTTTGCCAAGGAAGTTTTTTAGCTCCTTTTGCTTTTGTGGACTGTTAACCCCCCTGACATTCCATATTATAACTCTATCCATGATCAATAGGAGGAGTTCCACCCCTTGTATCTTTCCCATCACCATTTGAACAAATAATTTGCTCTATCTCAGATCTACCTGAGGGCCTTTCAGAGATTGGAAATTGTTATGAGTGACTGCAAAAGTTAAATTCACTAGAATATCCTTGTTGTTATGGCTTAAGTAGATCTCTCTTTGATAAAGCATGCATCCCCCTTTTATCCATATGACCAAGCCTCATAACTTACTCATGTCCTCCTTTTAAATAAACAACAAATTATGAAACAACATAACATGTCAATAAAAATATAAGGTAACATGCTTCACACCTTTTAGAACCACCTTATAATCCTTATGTAGACACACACCTTCACTTTTGAAACTAAAACCCTCATCATCCAATAGACTCAACGATATCAAATTCTTTGTTCATGACTAGAACATGCCTAACTTCGTTCAATGTGCAGAAGAAACCATCATGTGTCTATTTCCTAATTGACCCTATTCCAACTGCCTTACGGATAACATTGTTAGCCGTGGAAACATTGCCTCAATATGTATGCTCATAGGTCAAAAACTACTCCATGCCTGGATAAAAATGGAAAGATGCCAAAAAATAAAAAAACTACACTTCTTGATAACGTGATTGTTTATTGGCATCTAAGGACAAATCTATTTCATAATTAGGTTTAGTTTATGCACCAACTGACACAATAACATTATCTTCTTCTTTTACTAGTTGCTTCTTTTTCTTAAAACATGCATTTTTCCAATGCTCTTTCTCCTTACATTAATTATAAACATCGTTAGGTTCAAGTCCCTTGGATTTTGAGTTTTATATTTCTTTTACCAGATTTTCCGTGTCCTTTACTCCACAGTAAAACCTAATCCAAATGCCTGATTTTTTTGAACCTGAACAAGATTCCTCATGGCGAACCTCTCTGATATGAAGGGCTAAACTAACTTTCTAGAGATAAACTATCAATCCAAACTATAAATTAGTCTACAAAATTCTCAAATGATAAGGGCATAGATGTTAATAGAATTAAGGCAACATCTTCATCATCTATTTTAACACCAATATCACAAAGATCTTATAATATTGTATTCAATCGATCTAGATAATCCCTAAGAGGCATACATTCCTACATACTCATAATGAATAGACTTTGCTTCTAAAGAAACTGATTGGCTAATGATTTTGTCATATAAAGGCTTTCGAGCTTCAGTTATAGACTAGCGACAATATCTTCATACGAGAATTCAATGATGATGTCATCAACGAGACTTATCATTGTCGAATGAGCCTTCTCTTCTAGACTATTCAATTCATCATTAGCACTTGCTTTCTTGACTTTCAAGGCACCAGCGTCCATAGACCTCGATGATTCAGCTAGGCTCGCATCTTGATCTGTCATAAACCAAAACTATTTCTCCCACTGGATTGTCGATGTTCATATGCAAAGTGGACAACTTAGTTGTCGAAAATTGCAAAATTTCAGACCCTAACTATCCGACTTTGTTACCAATTCGTTGTGGTAGAAAAAAATCAATAAGCAAAGAAAAACAAAAAAGAACAACACATAATTTTTCGCGGTTCTCTAACAAAGTATTAGCTAAATACACAGGTAGGGGACATTGTACTATTTTCACGGGGAGAGAGTACTAAATACAAAGGGCACTTTTCACCATATTTTCGCTCATTAGAAAAAAATAAGTTCAGATAAGGACTAATAAGGTCTAATAAGTCCAAATAAGTTCAAATAAGTTCAGATAAGTTTAATTCAACAAAATAAGTAAAAATAAGTTCTAACATTCTCACAAAATAAGGCATATAGGTCAGATAAGGTCTAATAAGAAGTAATAAGTAGTTCTAATAAGTTTATAATAAGATCAAATAATCAAAAGCAAGCTGAATAGAACACACCCAAAATATCTGAACATACCCAAAATAAGGCATATAGGATTAGAAGGTTTATACTTCCTCCGCTATTTATTAGTCACAATGTTTCCTTTATTTAGAAGTTTCATATTAATTGCAACATTTTCTTATTTGGTAATATCTTTTCTCTATCTCTCTTCGAACCATTGATTAACTGGTGTAGGTCCCTACTTTAGGGGGTCTTAACTTTTAGCGGGCCTCAGTGACTTAGACTAACTATTTTCTTTTAAATCTCACCTATTTCCTAGTTCTCTCCCTTAATCAACCTTTCTAGTGTGACCCACAATTTACAAGTTATGACCTATTAAGCCAATTTCAAGTCACGAAGGTTAGCTAAAAGTTAAGACCCTAAAAAATTGAGACCTACACATGTTAATCAATAGATTGTATGTTTGTGTTGTAGGATTATAAGTACCATAAGTGGAATTTTATGAATCATATTCATAAGCACGTAAAACAGAATCTCATTCATATATAACCAAGGATCACATAATAGTATATAATTAACCTTTGATGTGTGATTTCGACAAAGCTCGTCAACATCCGGAGATAGAACTGCAACCGAGATTCCTCTACTTGGTCCACCAATCGAGATCAACACTCCACCGATGCTAGTTGTAAGGAAGAAGGGCTCTTCTTTTCTTGGAGTTAATATTACGTGACTTTAAAAGAGAGAGAAAAGAGGAGAGAGAAAATATTAAGAGAAAAACTACTTGACTATATTTTCTGGTTTCCACACCTAATCATATGAATAAATTCGGCTAGGAAACCCTCCCCTTTACTTCTCTTTGGCCGACCACCATCGAATCCTCTATGGGCTCTAGGTCTCTCTTTTGTTGATCCAAATTGATTTAAGTGTGACCTTGTAGGATCCATTTAATTGGGCTTCGAGTTTATTATTTACTAACCCAAAGTTCTATAGCGTTCTATAGCATTCTTTAGCAAGATGTTAAGACAATCCAATTTAATTAACTTATTATCTCTATAATATGATCCATGTTATATTAAGTAATTACATTAGAGTCGAGGACATAATTCCTTCAATCTTCCACTTGTCAGAGACGAATGTGCAATATTCAAATTTCTTAAGTCTCCAAGTGTCTAATTTGATAGTATGACCATATCTCTGTACTAGTCTTCAAATTAATCCTTGGAATCCGAGTTCGAATTGACAAAATAATGATCATCATATAATCCATTTGAGCATGTCCATCCATTTTTCACTTTTCACTCTCCAAGGGGCCAAGACACCCATCCTATCTCATATAGGAGGACTTTTCAATCTCCTGGCAACCAAAAATCCCACTCAACTTTTAGCACAACCCGAATGCTGCCTTTATAGTCCCCTTTTACGAATTCACGACTATAATATAAAGTTATAGAAACTTGTATGTAGGTTTGTTTGATCATGTATCAACTATATATATCCATATGATTGACTAAACATCTCCATGTTCCCATAGCCCATGAAATGTCGCTATCAATCAATCTTATATGCTAATCCTTTGATAAGTCATTTATGTCCAACTTAATGACTTAGATTAGGAACTCGAATATCTGTGAATTCAGTTCACTTATGGTGTTTCATTCATCAAATCATATATTTGACAAAACCATTGAATTCAAGATATATTTTGGACGTTTTAGTTAATACCAAACCAAAATTAAATAAGATAAAAATTATTTTTCATAAAAATAAAATAGCAAAACCATGTCTCTACATTGTAATAATTTTCTCTAAACCTAATACAATCTAAAAGCCATTCTAATATTTACTTCAAGCCTATATCCCTAGGATGACACTCATGCTTGAGTTGAGATAGTGGTTTAGTGAGTGGATCAGGCACATTCTCATCCGTGTGAACGTTGCATATTATGACATCCTTCCCATCAACTATCTCACGAGTAAGGTGATATTTTCTCATTACATGCTTGGATCGTTATGTCATATCTGTTCTTTTGCTTGTGCAATAGCACCATTGTTATTACAAAACAACTCAATCCCCTTCAGAGCACCACGTATGACATCCAGCTCTGTCAAGAACTTCTTTGTCGAAACTACTTCCTTAACTGCTTCAACCGCTGCTAAACATTCTCATTCTGTCGTAGAGTCTGCTACAGTACTTTGCTTTGAGATATTCCAGTGCACTGGTCCTCCATTTAGACAAAATACGTACACCAACTGAGAGCGGTAATCATCTTTGTCGGTTTGGAAGCTCACATCAGTATAACCTTTAACAACCAACTCACTTTCTCCTCCATGGACTAAGAACTGCCTTTAGTTCTCCTCAAGTACTTAAGGATGTTCTTAGGTGCATTCCAGACTTCCAGTGTGCTTCTCCTAGATTTGCTTGGAACCTGATACACTTGCTCAAGGCATATGCAACCTTTGGTCGAGTTCTTATCATAACATACATGATAAATCCTATAACAGAAGCATAAGGTATGCTACTCATTCGCTTCAACTCATCAGGATGAGTCGAACACTGACTCTTACTAAGTGATATGCCATGTGACATGGGAACGAATCCTCTCTTCGTGTTTTCCATGTTGAACCTTGCAAGAACTTTATCAATACTCCCTCTATCCCACAATACTCTTTACAATTTCCTTTTTTATCAATCCCGAAATACACTTTACACTTCTATTTTGAAATATGACCCACGTACTATTATTATAATCACTCTACTTATTAACTATTGGGCCACACTCTCTCAGCTCCAAATAAAATAATACCACTTTTATTACCTACCAACTCTAACCATGGCCCACATTCTCTCTCCTTAAAATAAACTAATACTACTTTTACTAACTAGTAACTTCTATCACATCTACTGTTTAATAAAATAACAATTGATAATCAAACAATAACTTATTATCTAAAACTACATACCTTGATAAGTTTCAGGAGTATTCCGAGATGAAGGGAGTGTAAGTTTCTTGACTAAGTCCAATCATCCTTCGTGACTTATCTCTATCGATTTTAATTCCCATTATGTATTCAGCCTCTTCAAAGTCCTTCATGGATAAACAACTTTTTAACCATTCCTTGACTGACTGAAGCATTAGTATTTCATTTCCCATGAGTAGCATGTCATCTATATACAAAACCAAGAAGACCGCTGCTCCCACCAAACTTCTTGTAGAGACAAGATTCTCTTCTTTCCTTTGGAGGAAACCAAATTGTTTGATCGCCTCATCAAATCGAAGATTCCATCCGAGATGACTGCTTCAATTCATAAATGGATCTCTGAAACTTGCAAACCCTTTTAGGATTTTCTAAATCCTCAAAACCCTCCAGTTGTGTCATACACACATCCTCTTAAAGAACCCATTCAAGAATGCAGTTTTGACATCCATCTGCCAAATTTCATAATTGTAAAATGCAGCACTCGCTACAAGTATCCGAATCGACTGAAGCATTGCTACCGGGGAAAAGGTCTTATCATATTCTATACCATGAATTTGCCTGAATCCTTTTGCTACCAGTCTTGGTTTATAGATATAGACATTTCCATCTTTGTCTGTTTTCAATTTAAACACCCACTTGCATCCAATAGAGTTAACCCCATCAAGCAATTCGACTAGGGTCTAAACTTTATTCTCAAACATGGAGTCTAACTCGGATTTCATGGCCTCAAGCCATTTCTTAGAGTCTGAGCTTGTCAAAGCTTGTTTGTAGGTAGTAGGTTCTGAATTCTCTAAAATCATAATTTCAGTTTTCACTTAACAAGAAATCAACTAACCTCTTATTTGGAATCCTTGGTCTGCTTGACCTATGCGGGGACTGAGCATCAAGAGAAATGTTCTCTTCAACTACTTGAAGATTTTCGCTTGAATTAGATACAAGTGGGACGGTAGGAGGTTCACACATTGAATACGTCATCTCTTGAACCTGACTTTCGTCTTGTCTGGCCGTCTCTGACATGGTGTGAACCACGTCCAATTGTTGCTCATCTCGAATTTCTTCGACAATGATTTTACTCCCACTTCTCTTTCTAGAAACAAATTCCTTTTCAAGAAAGACACTATCATGAGCAACAAACACCTTGTTCTCTTGACGGTTATAGAAGTAATAACCCCTTGTCTCCTTTAGGTATCCTACAAAGAGACATTTATCTGACTTGGGCGCAAGTTTGTCTGATAGTAAACGCTTTACATAGACCTCACATCCCTAGATTTTAAGAAAAGACAAGTTTGGAGTTTTTCCATTCCATAAATCATATGGAGTCTTTTTTACAACCTTTAACGGGTTCTTGTTCAGTGTGTGTGCAGCCGTTTCGAGAGCATATCCCAAAAAATGAATACTCGGAAGATCAGCAGTACTCATCATTGATCGAACCATATCCAGTAAGGTCCGATTCCTTCTTTTAGATACACCATTTAATTGCAGTGTTCTTGGTGGAGTCAATTGTGAAAGAATTCCACAATCTTAAAATGATCATCAAATTCTTGGCTCAAATACTCGCCACCACGCGGATCGCAGTGCTGTTATTGTCTTACCAAGTTCATTTTATACTTCATTTTGGAACTCTTTGAATTTGTCAAAAGATTCTGACTTATGTTTCATTAAGTAGACATATCCATGTCTACTCAACTCGTCAGTGAAGGTAATGAAGTAGTTAATTAAACCCTCCCATTGCCTTTGTACTCATAGGACCACAAACATCTGTAGGTATGACGCCCAAGAGATCGCTGGCCTTTTCACCCTTTTCAATAAATGGTGACTTTGTCATTTTCCCCATCAAGCATGATTCACATACATGATACATCAAATGATTCGAAGTCGAATGATGAAAGAATGCCATCCTGTTTTAACTTTTGGATGTGCTTTTGGTTTATGCGATCCATTCGAAAATGCCAAATGTAGGTTAGGTTTGAATCATTTGATTTTTGTTTCTTGCTATCTATGTTATAGCCCTACACAGACCTATCAAGCACATTTGATCCATTTGTCAATTTAGCACAAGCATAGAACATGTTATTGTAGGAAATCGAACAACACTTGTTCTTTATATCAAAACAAAACCCTTCATCATCCAAAACGGAAACAAAAGTTATGTTCTTAGTAATCATAATAATTATTGAGTTCTAAAATTAAGCCAGATGGCAAATGCAGACTATAGCTTCCTACGACAAGTGCAACAACCCGTGCTCTATTTCTAAGGCAAAGCTCTACCTCTCCCTTTGCTAGCCTCCTACTCCTTATTAGTCCCTTCACATCATTAACTATGTGAGAACCACAATCGGTATCCATTACCCATAAATAAGTAGAAGTCAAATTAATTTCTATAACAAATGTACCCGAAGTGGAAGCACCCGACTTCTTTTCCTCCAAGTATAGAGGGCAGTTCCTCTTCCAGTGGCCTATCTTGTGACAATGGAAGCACTTGCTTTCTGCGATGACCTTTGGATTGGTAGTTGGCTTAGGTTTTTAAGCAACAACGACAACTTGTTACCTTTATCCTTATTTCCATGCCAATTTCTTCTTAAAACCCTTTCCCTTTTGAACCATCAAAACCTCTTTTTTTGGTTCCTTGGGGATGTTCCTCTCACATTGGCCAACAACCCATGCAACTTTTGCAAAGTCTTTTCATACTCATTCATGTTGAAAGTCATCCTGAACTGATTGAAATTATCAAGCAGTGAATGAAGAATAATATCCGTAGCCAACTCTACCTTATAAGGGAACCCAAGTCGTCTCATGTTCTTAAAAATACCCATCATGTTGAAAACATGGGGGCCGACAGCTTGACCCGGCTTCATGTGACATTCCAGTATCTCCCTATTGGTCTCATACTGCTTAACTCGGGCCTGTGTCTGGAACATGGCCCACAACTCTTGCATGATGGTGTAAGCATCCTTGGTTTCGAAACTCTTTCAGGTCCCGCTCTATGGCTGCTGTCATGAGGCAAGTGATTGGTACATACCTATCATTAGTCTGCTTAGTACGACGTTTGTTTGCTTCAGTCGATTCATTAGTAATCACATGAAGTGGAGTTTCTAAGACATCCTCTCGACCCTCAAACCTCACTACGAGTCTTAGGGTTCTTTCCCGATTAATGAAGTTTTCATCACTCAGCTTGTCCTTTTCGAGAAACGGACGAATGTTGAAAACAAAGTTACGTTGTTGTCGTTGTTGTTTTTGTTGTTTTTGTTGGTTTTGTTGTTGTTATTAGTCATAGTATCTACTAGGGCTGGCAAAAACTGATCCAACCTGATAATCCGACCTGAAACTGACCTCAAAATTACAGTTTGGGTTGAGATTTTCGACCTGAAAAAAAAGGGGTCGACCTAATCCCACCTGAAAATATAATGGGTTAGGTTCAGGTTGACCTTTTGAACTTGAAAATAACCCAAAATGACCTGATTTAAAATTACTTATATTATGTTAGGTTAGCCCTTAATCGGTTAGCTTACAATATTAGGCCAAGCCCAACTCACTTCGACCTGGAAATTTCGGCTTTGAATGTTGAAACTTAAACATCTTACATGTACATTACCTTTCTGAATTAAGTTAATTGGCAGTTTTTTGATCATTGGATATTTAGATTTTTATTTCAGGTTATTTTGGGTTGGTTTTGGGTCAACCCGAAAAATATAAGGTCGGGTTTGGGTTGAGGTTTTCAACCTGAAATATAAGTCAGGTCAGGTTTGGGTCAGGGGTAAGTGACCTGAAATACAAATATGGTCAACCTGAAATTGACCCAACCCGGCTTGATTACCAGCCCTAGTATCTACAGACAGAAAACAAAAGCAAAGTTCGATTTTTATGTTTATAAAAGAACCTAAAAAACATGCAAAAGTTTCTATGTTGGCCACTCTATTGAATTTAAATGTCCCAATTTGAATAAGTGAATACAAGATCCTATCAACGTGCAACATTAAGCAGACGGAGGCCTTACCTTAACATTACATTCTCAAGGTAAGTAAACTCTAATTATAACCCCTTATAATTTTT
Source organism: Beta vulgaris subsp. vulgaris (assembly GCF_026745355.1). NCBI lineage: Eukaryota > Viridiplantae > Streptophyta > Magnoliopsida > Caryophyllales > Amaranthaceae > Beta > Beta vulgaris. The sequence continues at coordinate 11,526,700 of NC_079203.1, forward strand.
GTTTAGATTGGTAAACATTGCATGCTTAACTATCTCTTGCTTCAAAATCCAAAACGCTTTTGATGATCTTGTTCAGGATAACCAAACTAAGTAGTAAGAGTTCACAATTCCATCTTATCTCCCAAAATTATGATAATATTCTACGGAGGCATGACCTATTACTATTAATTAAGGGTTAATAATTACTTTATGTTTGGAAAAGCTAATCTTAATATTTGCGGGAGCTAAGTTTATATGTTGTTATGAATTAGTAAACTCTAGCGCATTGATAACCAACATACAATAAACTTATAAGCCTGATGATAACAAAATGCAAAACTAAATATGATCTAGTATGACTCCTAATCCTAAGAACTAAGCATCTTGATTGGGAACCTCCTTGGACTCTTCATGGATCTCCATCCACCTTAGTCATGGGACTTCTCGTGTCGGGCTCGTCTTTGGATTAGAAAAGTATCAAAATAATTTAAATAATTTCTAAATTGAATAAATTACAAAAATATTTAATGATACACAGATTGTATTTAAATTACAAGCATACGTCACGATACGCAGATCGTATTTTATAACTTAAATTTGGGAGAAACTTGTCATTCATAGCAATTATATCAAATATAAAATGTCACATACTAATATAACATATTATACTTGCCAATAATCAAAAAATCAAATATTCTTAATTAAAGCAATGGGATAATATATTTAAGTTATTCCTAACCAACTAAAGATTATATCCTAGAAAATGTAGCCTACTAATTTTAATTAGATTAAAGAATCAAATTATGGAATTATTTAAGACCTAGTCAAACATAATTTAACTGAATATTTGCTTAATATTATGAAAATATGTTTTTGTAATTTTTCAATTTTTTTTTTGAAAAAATACGCTGCTAGGCAGCAGCAACGTGGCTACCTAGCCATGTCGTTGCTGCCGCTGTCGCTGCCACAGCTTTGCCGCCAGCCCCACTGACCACCTGGAGCAGCCACCGTGGTCTACCTGCCGGTGGTTGCGCCACCTAGCCATGGCTACTCCTCCTTCTTTTTTATTTTTCTTGTTATTGTTTTGTGGGAATTAAATTGAATTACAACTTATTGTAAAAGTAATTTATTGATCTAATCAAATTAAACATAAACTCCTCTATGGATAATTTAGAAAATTAATCTAAATCTCCATTTTAATTATTTTAGGGATATTCATATCAATTGACTTCAAATTCATATAAAACTCCTTTTACATGAAATAATTTGTCATACATAAATATTTTTAAATATGAAAAATCGGATTAATTAGATGGATATAATATCAAAATCAACATAAAATGTCCATTTTAATTAATTTTAGGGTTATTCACATAAATTATTCTCTAATTCACCTAAAACTCGTTTCACGTCACTAGTAGAAAAAGGACGATTTGCGTCCCCTCAATTGCGTCGCACAGAAACGGAAACGACGCACAGTTGGAATTTGCGTCGCATGTGGGAAGCTGTGCGACGCAAATCACAAAAATCTCTCCAGCAGGTGCGCGGTATATGCGTCGCACCCTCCTCACATGCGACGCAAATTAACAATGGCGTCGCTTGTTTCGAAGGTGCGACGCATATACCACGCCCTAGCTGGAGAGATTATTGAACCAATGTGCGTCACACGTTATGAAGGTGCGTTGCAAAAGGTTGATTTGTGTCGGACGAAAAGGTTCATGCAATGCAGATGTGTTGGGCGAATTAACGACCAAAAAAAAAAATTGATTGTGCATCGCATGGGTTCGAAGTGCGACGCAGATGGCCTCACAACATAAAAGGCCCATTTCAACAGTTCCCTCTCACTTGGCCTCTAAAACCCTAGATCTCGCCCCTCACTTTCTCACTCCGTTCACTCTCAGCCTTCACTCTTTCCATTTTCTTCTTCACTTTAAACTCGAGATCCGTTCGTTTCTCAGGCCTCCCCATCTCCGTTCTTCTCTACGCCTCTCAAACTCGAGATCCGACGACTTTGTTCACTACTATCGACGAGTCCGGCAACTTTGTTCACTGCATGCTATCGGCGATTTTTTTCCCCAAATTGAAGGACGATGTTCTCGCCGTCTATTTTCTAAAATTCAAGAAAGAGAATTGAAGAACAACCCTCTCAACACCGAGATTTCTCAACAATTTTCGGTGACACATCGAAATTGAGGAGGAATTTTGTCCTCTAACTCCGGTAATTCTCTTCATTTTTGTTGCCATTTTCCAAGATCTGATAAATTTTTAAACTCTAAGACGCAGTTCTGCTATAGATAAATTTTATGGTTTTTTTTTCTTTTTAATTTTCGGTATATATTATAATGAAATTCATTGAATTTCCAGATCTGAAGGTGGAAGAGAAGAAATTGCAGACAAGATTTTACATTTCGGTTGTTTCTGTATTTTTCAGATTTTTATATTTCGGTTGTTTTAGCCTAGGATTTCCAGATTTTTTTAATATTTCGATTGTTTTAGGATTTCGCTGAACAATTCATATTATTCCATATTTTTTCATTCTCTACTTGATGTACAAGTGATTTAATTTTTTTGGTTAATTTATTTTATTTTATTTTGATGATTTGTATAATTTTCATTTTGAGATTTTTGTCCTTTTCTTTCAATTGCAATATTCATGTCCAGTAACCTAAAATATGGAAGAAGAATTCACGAAATTAATTTTTTTTTTGTTAAAAATAGTTACTTTTGCGTCGCATGTGGTCTTGATACGACGCAGATTCTCTTTTATTTTTTTTTAAAAATTCATAATGTGCGTCACATATTACCAAATATGTGACGCAAATGGCTGATGTGCGTCCCACCCTGTGCTAGGTGCGACGCATATTCCCCTTCTATCCATGTTTGTTTGTGGAGCTGGTCAGAGCAATTTGCGTCGCACCGTATACAACATGCGACGCAAATAGGTAAATGATCTGCGTCGTTTCCACATACGACGCAAATTAGTTTTAGGTCATTTGCGTCGAGACCTGTGCTGTCGGACCCAAGTCTAACGCAAATAGGGGTCCTAGGTCCGACGCAAATCGACCTTTTTCTACTAGTGCATGAACTAAATGTAATACATAAATAACTTCTAAATATGGAAAAAAAATAGACTAATAATATGAATATTATTCTCGAAATTTTCAAAAAACTTGAGATCTAAAATCAAAATTTGAATTTCGAAAATTAGGGTTTTATGTTTTAAAAAATTCGGCCATCTCCATATTTTATTTTTAAATTCGAAAATTATTTTCCAAAAGTTTTCTGCCAAAAAAATTTTATTTCCAGAATTTTATAAATTTAGGTTGAATTAATTATAATATTTTCTGCCATTAGATTCAAATTTTAAGCAAACTGAATCACCATTTAATTAATCGAATTAAATAAATCAATCCAATAATTTAATTCCTCCACTTAATTAAATTAAAATTAGTCATGAACACATCAAAATAAATCTAATTGTTATGGCCAAACACTATATGGAAGAGGCTAAAAAACTAATACCACTATATGATTATAAGTACTATAAGCGGAATTTCATGAATCATATTCATAAGCACTTAAAAATTGATCTCATGTATATACAATCAAGGATCACATAATAGTATCAAATAAATTTACCTTTGATGCGTGATTTCCACAAAGCTCGTCAAGATGCGGAGATAGAACCACAAATTAGATTTCTCTACTTGGTCCACCAATCCAGATCAACAATCCACGAATGCTAGCTGGAAGGAAGAAGAGCTCTTCTCTTCTTATACTTTGAAAGAGAGAGAAAAAAGGAGAGAGAAAATATTGAGAAAAAACTAACTAACTAAATTTTCTGGTTTCCACACCTAATAATAGGATTAAATTAGGATAGGAAACACTCCCCTTTACTTCTCTTTGGCCGGCCACCCTAGAGTCCTTTATGAGCTCTAGGTCTTTCTATTTTTGTTGATCCAAATTGATTTATGTGTGACCTTATAGGATCCATTTAATTGAGTTTCAGGTTTATTATTTACTAATTTGAAGTTTTATAGCATTCTCTAGCAAGATGTAAAGACGACCCAATTTAATAAATTTATTATCTCTTATAGTTAGTAATTGCATTAGAGTTGAGTACATAATTCTTTCAAGTCTAACCTTTAAAATCTTCTAACAAACCTCATAATGTGTTTTATAACACAAATTCTTATGTACGACCGACTACACCAAAAATTTCGCGTGTGGCCGGCCCATATATATGCCCAGGTGGAAATTAGCGCTTCTTATTCTTCCGCGTGATTCTCCTGTGAATTACAAACCAAACTCTTCTCTGTCATGGTTGAAGCCGACGACAACGTTACTTCCCCTGGACCTCTTCAAGACTCTGTAACATTTTCTGTAATACCCCGAACCTTAATATCGTTTTATTAGATGATAATTATATTTATTAGCTTAATTGTATCCCAAACTTTTTCGTAACCATCATTGTTAAGATTATTTTTTAAAATATGGTTACTTTAATTATTTTAGAAGCAATATTTGTTGTGACAATAATTATTATAATATAATATATAGTTTTATATTTTCCTAAAAATGGAAAATCACCATGACCACGCATTTCATCTTTTTTCTCAAGCTCCATCTCCTTGCTCTCCAAGGCTTTTAGAAGACCTTGCTCCCCAAGTATTCTTCACCATTAAGTCTTCATTAGTTTAATGGAGTTTCATTTCTCAAATCACTACAAATAGTGGATTAATTTCACCATTTCTCGCCCACTTGAAAATTATAAACTATAACCACAACCTCCATTTACTCTATCAAATAAAATCTGAATTTCTATTGATGTGTCTTATTCTTGTTGAGTATCCGTGATTAGCCCTAAATACCCACTCTCTTTCTCCTTTAATTTTAGGTTGTCGTGCTATTTTTCTCCAATATCTTCTTTTTACAGTCAGAATTTGCATATACTTCCTTCATGAAAGTTGTAGATCTCAAAATTTTATTGAATTTAGACACAAAAATCACTCAATTTGGAGTTAGGAGCAAAGAGTTAGACCTTCTGTAAGTTTTCTGTTGTTGCTGCCAACTGTTATACGTTCCTCTTACTTCTTTGTTCTGATCATAATTCATGAAACCCGAAAATCTATTTGGTTGGTTAAGAAAGCTATTGATTTTATGGAGGATGATTCTTGGAGATTAAGAGATGATGATACTTAAGGAGTAAAGGAAGGTAATTAGCGTATAAGGTAACTTTTATGTCTAGCACCCTATATGATTGTCCGTAAATGTTATATGTAACCTCTATGTCTAGCATTACATGTGATTGCTCGTATCATGTTTAACATTTTATGCCAACGAATATGGGTATGACCGTGTGTATATGTATGTATGACCATGTGATACTAATCATGTAATGATATGCTATAAAGTGTGATGTATATGATATCATGAATGTTTTATGTGAATTATGAAAGTGATGTGTATCCTATGTATATTATTTATGATTTATGGGTGTTGTTCGGAAATATTTATTTATGGAAGTTTTGTAAAATGTGAATGGTTCTGCTCGCTTGGAGTTATGAAATGAAGTGGTAAATGGGCAAGTTATAGGTGGAGGAATTATGTTTACGATGTAAAGGACTAAGAGTGGTCGAATGTTAATGTTCGTGTTCTTTCCAAAACCTGTACTTGCTAATGAACTAAGATCACCAATGGTCCTTGCCGGTAGACTATTCAATGTTATGTTTTCTGACAGTATTTCCAAGCAATTACCATAATGATGTAGTATGTGATTGTGTGTGAAAATCTTTATGAACTAAAATCGTTTTTACGGGCTAGAGTAAAGTTACTGAGTTTTTCACTCATTTTAGTTTACTTTTCTGTGTTTTCTTTTTTTCTATTTTATGTAATTATTCAGGTATTTCTGAAGATAGCGTAAGTTCAGTTAGGATATGGATGCTCCGGTTGGATTAGTGACTCCGTACAATTTGGGATTTTTATCATACTATGTATTATGATTAACCATTATTACTCTAGTTGAGAGTTTGTATATATTTAGAGACCATCTTAAGGCTATTATTTTATTTATGGACCCATAACCCACAGCTTAAGTTCCATTTCCGCTGTCAATCATGAGTAATTAAGGTTACGCATTTTCGGGGCGTTACATTTTCTCTCTCCTCAATTTATTTCTTCTATTTTCTCTCTCCTCCATTGAAGGAAGCTTCACTCACTCTCTCTCTCTTCTTCTTCTCTTTCTTTTCAATCTCTGAAAAACTCTTGCATTTGATATCTATCCTGTATTTTCATACAAGTAACCCCCCACTTATTAATACGAGTAATCTCGTTCAATACTATGAGTAACCTCATTTAATCTTATGAGTAACCTTGTTTAATCTTCTGAGTAACCTCGTTCAATCATACTAGTAACCACCTTTATTTATACGAGTAACCTCATTTAATCATACGAGTAACCCCAATTATTCACACATATAACCCCTATTTTTTAATACGAGCTAGTAACCTGATTCGTTTATAAAGAGTAACCATATTTAGTCATACCATTAACCCCATTTAATCATATGAGTAATCTCATTTTGTTCACATAAGTAACCCCATTTTATTCACATCAGTAACCCCAATTGTTCATACAAGTAACCCCCAGTTATTAATACGAGTAACCTTATTCTTTCAACACGAGTAAGCCATTTATCCATACTAGTAATCCCATTTAATCATATGAGTAACTTCATTTGTTCCCATAAGTAACCCCATTTTATTTGTATGATCAGTAACCCAAATTATTCATACAAGTAACCCCCACTTATTAAGAAGAGTAACCTCATTCATTCATAAGGAGTAACCCAATTTATTCATACTAGTAAACTCATTAATCATATGAGGAACCCTATTTGTTTACATAGGTAATCCCATTTTGCTTATAACGGTATTCACATTTCTATATAGGATTGACACCCACTACTAGAAATAGAGTACTTTCTCAACACAATTGTCTCAACACTTTACTTAAGTGTTAAATACAATTACTAAACCACGTATTTTCTCAATGCTTTTTTGTGTTGCAATATCTCTCATCACAATATAGCGTCGAGAATTAAAGCACCGCTCTATTTCAAATATTTGATGAAATATATTAATGCTATCCTTATCCGCGTATTAAGCGGTAACCACCTAAGTAGTGGAAAGTGGAAAGTGGAAAGTGGAAACTGAAATACTGGACGAGTACTGTCAGTGGGAGAAATTGCAGGATACAGCGTTATTATTATTTTTTTTTTTAAATTACTCAACAACGAACCGTAATCTGATGAGATCGTATGCATATGGTTCAATCTACTAAATACGGGTGACGCAAACTCCATACTTGATTGATTTTCTCTGCAAATTACTCAAGGTCAGTGCTTTTGAGCAAAATTTCGATATTTGTTGTTTATGAAACGAAATATGTTCCAGATTAATCCGAAACGAAGATAAGTTTACTTAATTATTAGTGTTGTTTCGTGTAATTCTTGGGAATTTTGTTGAAATTCAATGGCTTTTTGTGACTTTATGCTATTTTTCATTTTCTAGGTTGAATTTACAAGTTCTCTGTTCGGTGCAACCCTGGGGATTCAAACTGAATTGCGCTACATACTCGATTGATTCAATCTGCAATTACTCAAAGGTCGGTGCTTTTGAGCAAATTATTTATATTTTTGTTGTTTATGAAACCAAAAAAATCTAGATTAATCCAAATTATCATTGAATTGGTTCCAACTTCCGACGAAGTCGTAAATTCTTCAAATTTATCATATTTTGTTCACGCTAAAACTAAGTGTAATTTTTGGGGATTTTATTGAAATTCAATGGGTTTTCTGTGATTTTATGCTAATTTTGTTTTCTACATTGGAAGTAGACTCAATTTGTTATTTTGGCTTGAGCTATATCGTTTAAATTACTAAAAAGGAGTTCAAAGCTTCCCTAATATCGTTTATATGCATAATAAACGAAATTGGGGAAGCTGACTGTTGCTGAGATTTCCAGTATCACCAGTGGTAGCATTTGCATCGATATGGTAACAACCCACCCAAAAATTTATCAAGATTTAGCATCTTAACACACTTTCGATCTTAATTAGTGTATTCTAACGTCGTCGCCGTTGCAAGACAAGATCGATCTGGATGGACTTTCTTGTACTGAAATTCTGGGTTAGCTGCAAGTGTAATTCAGCAAGAAGAATTTCTAACGTTGTCGGATGGATTTGGATGGACTTTCTTGTACTGAAATTATGGGGCTAGCTGATGCTGCAAGTGTAATCCAGCTAGAACAATTTCAAACCCCAGCAGATGCTATTGGAATTAACAATCATGTTGCTGCATCTGAACCTACTTTGGGTCAGTATATACTAACACCTTCAACTATATATATTCTTTTTTTTCCTTGGAGAATATGTACTATAATGTGGTATATCTTATCTGGTGCATCTTTTTTCTTATCTTTCTGTTTGTTACTCGTTGTACCCATCTACTATTCAAGTGGTCAAACTTATATGTATATATGAGAGTTCAAAGTCTATTGTCCATTCCATAACTCCATGTCGGTTATCCTATTGTATGCTTTGATCGTACCTTCGATGAAGAAGTTAACTTTTGTATTTTCTAGTTGATTTTGAGGGTTTGCACCAATAAATTAATATTAATAAATTGGGAGACGATATTAGCTAACAATTCGCCTTTGAGTTTTTCCTTTTTCTCGAGGATGAGTTTGATGTTAAAACTTGTGATACTAAGTGGTTTCTGACTTTTCAGTTTTTTTTATCAATGGAAGTTAAACTTTAATGATCTTTAGACAAACTAAAATGCTGAATCGTGAGTTAGCTTTGAAGATTAGATCGACAGTTGTTTCTGTTTTTAATTTCCTTTGTTGCTTTTTAAATCTTCATTTGATACAATCATGCTAAGTTTATCTTTACTACTGGGTATATGCTACATGATTGAGTTTTATTACTAATTATCTTATAGTATCTAATCATTTCTTTATTTTGTTCAGTGTTCCTAGAGTGACATTGCCTCATAGGTGTATCTATTACATTTCAAACAAAACAAATTTGGCTAAATCTCGACTTCCTAATTCAGACTCGGGATGGTCAACCAATGTGAAATTTGATGCAAAGAGGGAGGTTATAATCACAGATATGAACTCGTAATTTGTTTTTGCTAATTGAGGTCTGCATATGTGCTCTTAGCATTGCTTATGGCTTTTGATATGTTCTTATTCTGTGTGACAACTGACAAGGTGTGAAATTATTAATAGTATATCTATATCGTGACGTTATAATAGGACAGAGATGAACATTAGCTAAAAGATCTTGTGATCTGATAATGATGTCTTGTTTTAGAAGTGCAACTTTCTTTAGGGTAAAGAACCGATCATCTCAACTTTGCAATTTTCTGCAGCCCATCTTCTCATCTCTTTACCCTCCTCTAATTCCATTAAACTTCTCACTGTACTTTCTATTGTAGTTTATGTAACCAGCTCAATTTATACCAGTTCTAAGAACTTGTGTTACCAAAATAGTGTTATGTGGCTGGTCAGAATGCATTGGCCATGCTGATATTGGCTCTCCCATGTTGATGCTCTCCATGCACGAGTTCCACCCACAGTGACTCGTGAACCCTCCCGTTGATGGGTGTGCTAGCTTTATTGGATAAGAAAACTTTGTTGGAAAAGACTACTCTAATTTTTGTTTGTTTTTGTGCTAGCTTGTGCTTTTAACTATTGTTTCGATTCTTTCTAACCAGTATAGAGCCCGTCTGTGGGACTGGGTATTGATATGTTGCCGGGACTCCCTCAGGGCCTCAAGATAGATGTTTTTCAATGTAACTGCTAGCAAGTTGAAGGATGAAGTTAATAATCAAGGTTATTCTTATCATGTCATATTGATAACACCCCTCATGAAAAGGTATGATATGAAGTTAATAAATTTGAATTTCCTCCATCTTTGCTACCATTTAAGCTAGACCTTCTGAAGCCGACAAAAGTAGTTAACCTTCAAACCTCTAATCTGCTATATAAAACTATAAATAGGGAGTAGATATGATTACCTCTATTTGTTTTTTTTTTTCTGGTTGTTTAACAGCTGATGATGTACGTGTGCTATTACTAATTTTGTTTAGTTCTATTATTTTCCCTTTTAGGGGCTATGCTGGGTGATGTTTCGAGGTAGCCCCTGTGCATTATTGTGGATATCTCATTATAATGAGAACTGAAGTAGATAACTTATTGAGAAGAGTGACACAGTCCTTTCAAGCTTGAAGAGGACTTCTAAATCAGACCCTTTCCTTACTCTTTCGGAAGTTATTAAGGCATTGACTCTCCCTCATGTCTTTTTTATATAGTGCTTTTGCGTGTGTGGGACTTATCTACCTAGCAGTCTAGCACCTGCCCTTCCAAGTTGGGCAAGTTGTATACTATGAGGAATTTGTAATCCTAATTCGGAAAGCTAGGCAATTTTCTGCAGCTTTTCAGATCGGTGATCTTTTAGCATAGCGGGTAAGCTAGAGTGTCTAAAAGTTTCATCGAGTAGATTGCAATACAAATTAAATTACACTCTCTGTTTAATACTCACTACTGTTTGGTTTTCTTTGGAGAAGCATAATCCGCTTTGTTGTCAAATTGATATCTATGAAGACGAGTATGATGTACAATCACTGCGTCCAAGTGCTTTTAGTATAAGTAAATGTCATATAGTATTTCATTAATTATAAGATAAATGTCTTTTATAATTGACTCTCACTATAATATATTATCAATTATATAATTAAGATTACTTATGTCATTATTCTTTGTTTTTTTTTTCAGGGTTCAAGATGACGGTGAAGGAAAAGAAGCTAAGGATCCATCAAATTAGTCCAACTCATAAAGCTATTAATGATTTGAAAAGGCCTTGTAAAATATGTATTTCTTTTGTTATTTTTTTTTTGTAAGGTTTGAATAAGTTGATAGTAGACATTATCTAATTGACTTATTTTCTTTGTGATGAAACAAAATATTTTAGTGTGTATTTAATCATTAACATTATTATGTACTAGTCATTTCTACCTAAATATTTTTTATTGGAAAATCGCTTAATTATAATATATTATATTTGATCCATAACCAATTAAATAGTGGTTATTATTATTATTATTGATTATAACTCGTGCATTCTACTGTTTGTAGATGTTTTTTCTAGGCTAAAATCTCGACACTTTTTCGTGTGGAGAGTTCTTTTGGCTCCAAAAATTTATTTGTGGAGGTAAAATAATCTTGATGCTGGAATGTGTCTAAAGCATATTTCGAGACACAGAAAAGCGTTGAGAAACTCAACACAAAACAGCGTCACAAGTCAAAACTGGACACGGTTTTGCGTTGAGAATCTCAACGCATGAAAGCGTCGAGAATTCTCCACGCGTGAAATCTCGACGCTTTTACATTGCGTTGAGAATCAATTTCTCAACACTTTTTTCCGTCCAAAATATTGAGGAAAAGCGTTGAGAAAACACTCTTTTTCTAGTAGTGACCCTTTTATTGTTAAAAGTAACCACATACTCATACAACTAATTCCACTTGGTCATAAGAGTAACTCCATTTATTCATAAGGGTTCACTAGTACAAACAGGTCAATTTGCGTCGGACCTGGGACCCCTATTTGCGCCGGACATGGGTCCGACGGCACAGGTCTCGACGCAGATGACCTATAATTAATCTGCGTCGTATGCGGAAACGACGCAGATCGTTTAGCTATTTGCGTCGCACATTGTATACGGTGCGACGCAGATGGCTTTCCCAGCCAACAAAGAAGGGGAATTTGCGTCGCACATAGCCGAAGGTGCGACGCAAATCACTCATCTGCGTCGCACCCTTGACTATGCGCGACGCATATGGGTCATTTTTTTTAAAAAAAAAGTACGATTTGCGTCGGATTTTGGTCCACATCCGACGAATATGGTTCATTTTTTAAAAAAAAAAACAAAAAATCAATTCACAATTAACTCTCACTGGCTTTTTCATATATACCAGAATCAAACCCAACATTTGCAAATATGGCAAATCTAACACAAAAAACGAAATACAAAGAATGAAATACACAAGCCAATAATGTTTGAAATATATACAAGCAAATCTAACACAAAATAACGAAATAAAAAAAAACCCGAAACGAAATAAAGTAAAACAAAATGAAAAAAATCATATCTAATACAAAAAATATAGGAAAAACGATATACAATAAACGAAATACAAAAAGAACCTAGACTCAAAATATAAATAAAACGAAATGAAAAAAAAATTGAACCCAGAAATAAAAATTAGATCTAACACGAACCCTAAAAATTCACGTCCACGCTTCAATCTTCACCGACGAGAGAGATTCCGATGAGTTCTTCAATCTTCTTGTCGACATTGTTGATTTTGGATTAGATCTTGAAAAATGGCAAAAAAACGAAGAGAATTACCGGAGTTGGAGGAGAGAGAATGAGAGAAGAAAATCGTTATTCACTGGAAAATTGCACGTGTCTCCTCCTCTGTGTCACCGGAAAATCACTGAGAATTCGGTTATTGGTGTTCTTTTCGACGGAAAATTGCACGTGTCTCCTCCTTTGTATCACCGGAAAATTCGGTTGATGAGAGTTGAGAGAGAGTTCAGAGATTTGAGAGAGAATTGAAGGCGAAAACGGCTGAGGCACGGAGCGGCTAAGAGTGGGAGAAGGAGAGGGTGAGGGCGAGAGAGATAGGGATGATGAAACTGAGAGAAATTTTAGGGTTTGAGGGAGACGAAAGTGAGAGAGAAAGAGACGCTAGTTTGAGAAGAGGGTGAGGGTGACGGTGAGAGAGAGGGTGACGGTGAGAGAGAGAGAAATTTTAGGGTTTGAGACATTTTAAGGCAGACGCGTTAGTTATATGATGAAGACATAGTGATGTGCGTCGCATGCTCCATAGGTGCGACGCACATTAGCAATGTGCGCCCCATGCTCCGTAGGTGCGACGCACGCTTGTGCATGAGGGTCAACTTCAAAAGGTCATATCTCATAGCATACTTAATATTTTAGGAAGATTCAAGTTTGAGATGAAAATTTGACTCGATAGCTTTCTAACGTATGGTCAAAAGCTCAATTTCGATGAGAAACAAGTGAAATATGACCATTTGAAACTGAGATGATGGACTAATAAGGTGTCACGTGCGCGGCCACATCTGTAATTTCATGTGTAGCCGACCACACGCAATACGCACTGGTTTTGTAATGGAGTCGCAAAATCCTAATAAAATGTTTTGGAGCGCCAACGGAGAGTAGACCTTTTTTTTGCTCTGTAAAATCCATTTCAAAATGGTTAGGGGATGAACTCCTAGTTTTAAAAATAATGGAAGAATAATTAGGATAGAATGAGAAATATTGATTGAAGAGGAGCTTTATAGTAATTACACATGTATCGTGCACCACATACATGTATCTGGTGGAGTTGTAGCTAGTTGGTTTGGGGTGCTTCTGACTTATTAGTTGTGGCGCAACCATGTGTTGTTTGTAAAAACAAATTGCATGCAATCATTCGTATCATCCATGTACTTGATGCTTCCTTAGGTTGTGAGTTGTGACTCAGTTTACTGAAAAAATGGACCTAGGGTAAATTTGAACCTTAGGTCTTACATGCTTTCAACAACATGAAGATCAATTCATGCCGTTTCAATAACTTGAAAAATCTAATACAGTTACGAATATGTATAGACGATATTTATAAGTATCTATAATAAGATCATTTTATAACTTCAAAAAATAATAAAGCAATGAGTTTCAAAATCAGCTAATTAATTAATATCTCTCATATTTCTCTCAAGTGAAAAAAATGAGTGAGCTGTCGGTAAGGGCTTCAACAAAATTAATGGAAAATATGTGCTCTATAGTAGTGCAAGTCATCTACTATTGTAGTTCCTTTAGTAATACCATAATATATAGCATTTGTTAGTACTGCTGCAAGATCAGTTACATCACAGGACCATCACCCAAATTAAGTTCTGAATTATGATAATCAAAGTGATGTACTACAAAATTTAAAACCTCAACTAGGGTAAGATGAGAAGACTATGCAAAACTTTTGCCCCCTAAAGAAAGCTGTCTAGATCATAAAAAGACTGAATTTTCAGCAGCCTCATCACCCATAATTAGCAAACATGAATGCTATGTTTCTGGGTTGACATTCAGAACCATGCATCACAATTTCGTACAGTACTACTAACAGTCTTCCTAAATGCCAAAATGGTCGTTGTTCGTGCTTTTTTGGCTATTGCTGCCTCCAAGAATGGGAAACTTCATCAAATGGACGTTCATAATGCCTTCTTACATGACGATCTTGATGAGGAGGTTTACATAAAACTTCCTTTTGGCTTTACTTCTCCTGATCCAAATTTTGTATGTCGGCTCCAGAAGTCTCTCTATGGTCTTAAATAGGCTCCTAGATGTTGGTTTGCCAAATTAGTCACTACTTTACGAGGTGTTATGGCTTCTTACAATCATACTCTAATTATTCCTTGTTCACTTACACTCATGGTTTTATTCAGATGAATGCTCTTGTTTATGTTGATGACTTAATCATTTCTGGCAATGATTCCACTTCCTTGACGGCTTTCAAAGCCTATCATAGTGATTGCTTTTATATGAAAGATCTCGACTCTTTAAAATACTTCCTTGGGATTGAGGTTGCTCGTAGCTCCTCTGGATTATTCTTATGTCAGCGAAATTACACTCTTGACATTGTTTCTGAGCTTGGTTTATTGGGTTCCAAGCCGGTTGATTTTCCCATTGAGAAGAATCATAAGCTTGGCTTAGCTACTGGTGCTCTCTATTCTGATCATGCTGCATATCGTCGTCTTATGGGGGCGACTTATCTAGCTACTTAGCTGTCACTAGGCCTGATCTCGCCTATTTTAGTCCATATTCTCTCTCAATTCATGCAGGAACCTCATGTTGAGCATTTGGGATGCCACTATTCGAGTAGTTCGTTATTTGAAGGGTACTCCAGGCAAGGTATTATTCTTTGTGCTAATAGTGATCTTACCTTCCAAGGGCGGTGTGATTCCGATTGGGCTGCTTGCCATACTACTTGACGATCCTTACTGGTTGGCTCGTTTTTCTAGGACACTCTCCTATTTCCTGGAAAACTAAGAAGCAACCAACTATTTCTCGCTCCTCTACCGAAGCAGAAAATCGATCCATGGATGCTGTTACTTGTGAACTAAAATGGTTAAAGGGTTTGTTACTTAGTCTTGGTGTTCATCATCCCAAGGCTATCCGTCTCTTTTGTGATAGTCAGTCAGCATTGCATATTGCTAAGAACCCTATTTTTCATGAACGCACAAAGCACATTGAAGTCGACTGTCACTTCGTGCGTGATGCCATTAAAGCTGGCTTAATTTTACCTTCTTATGTGCCTACTACTTCCCAATTGGCGGACATCTTCACCAAAGCCCTTGGCAAGCGCCAATTTGAGTTTCTTCTTGCCAAGTTGGGTATTTCCAACCCTCATGCTCCAACTTCAGGGGGGGCGGGTGATAGGATTTTAGAGATACTTTAGGATATCTTGTTATTTATGGTTACCTAAAATCTTTCCCTAATTGATGTACTTTACCTATCTTAGGACTCATACCTTTGTATACATATTGGCAGAACGCAAAGTTTTATAAAAGACTGTCTCACGTTAACACTAATGTGAGACGATTCTGTTTTTCCTCCAATTGTTAGCCTCGGCCTTTATTTATGGTTTTATGGTTGATAATTGTGATTCTGGCTATTAGTTACTGTTTTCTGATAAATAGTTATGATATTTGGGTATTTAGTTATTATTGTTTTTTTACACAGAAGACACACAAAAATCAGATTATCTCTCGCAATTTCACCACCTTGAATCTCTCCAATGGCGAAAATGTTGAAGAAATTTCAACACTTCTCAAACACAACAACTGGAAAATTTTAATGGGTTCTTCAAACATCACTAAAAAGCTAAACCCATATATTATTCAATATCATAATCAGTTTTTTGATCCAACTAAACTTCTGGGTTTCTTCAACTGGTGACATTCTCAATTGGGTATTCATCAATATTTGTTTTCTTTCTCAATTTTGGTTGTCCTTCTTTGATATAGTGATCAATGTTTGTAAGAAAAAAGGGTTTCTTGCTAATGCATTTTTGTGTGTTAAAGATGGTGATTTTTGCCCTAGTTTGGTTTGTTGCAATTCTTTGTTGTCTGACGTATTTAAGAAGAGCATGATGGGTTTGTTCCGGAGGGTTTATGATAGAATTAGTGCATTAGTTTTTTTTGAAAAAGACATAATTATTTATGCGTGATATTGGAGTTATGGCCAACAAAATGCATTATAATTTGATTTATATGATATATCTAATATACTTCATCGCTTAACTAATATACTTCAGCGCTTAACTAATATACTCCAGCGATTAACTAATATACTCCAACGACTAACTAATATACTCCAGCGACTAACTAATATACTTCAACGCTTAACTAATTCATCTATAATAAATTTAAGGCTAGCATAACTAATAGGTGCGAGCGTTTAACTAATTCTACTATTGGTTTGATGCACATGCGTGATGTCAGCATGACCTCAGCGGTCTCACGTTAGGACTCTTGGCAGAATATCAATGAGAAGGGAAACACATTATTCTTGCTCATAAACGTTTATTAGATATGATCATTTGAAAATGAACTGACGGGCTGACATGGTGTCGCGCATGCAGTCACACCAGTACTTTCGTGTGTAGCCGGCCACACACAAGAGACATTGGTTTTGTAATCGAGTCGCGGAATTCTAATAAAATGTTTTGGAGCGCCAAAGGATAGCATACATTTTTTTTGCTCTGTAAAATCCATTTCAAAATGGTTAGGGGATGACCGCCTTGTTTTAAAAATAATGGAAGAATTAGGTTAGAATGAGAAATATTGATTGAAAAGGAGCTTTATAGTAATTACACATGTATCGTGCACCACATATATGTATCGTGCACCACATACATGTATCTGGTGGAGTTGTAGCTAGTTGGTTTGGGGTGCTTCTGACTTCTGAGTTGTGGCGCAACCATGTGCTGTTTGTAAAAACAAATTGCATGCAATCATTCGTATCATCCATGTACTTGATGCTTCCTTAGGTTGTGAGTTGTGACTCAGTTTACTGAAAAAATGGACCTAGGGTTAATTTGAACCTTAGGTCATACATACTTTCAACAACCTGAAGATTAATTCATGCCGTTTCAATAACTTGAAAAATCTAATAATTGGTCACGAATATGTAGAGACGATATTTATATGTATCTATAATAAGATCATTTAATAACTTAAAAAAATAATAAAGCAATGAGTTCCAAAATCAGCTAATTAAATTAATATCTCTCATATTTCTCTCAAGGGAAAAAATGAGTAAGCTGTCGGTAAGGGCTTCAACAAAATTAATGGAAAATATGTGCTCTATAGTAGTGCAAGTCATCTACTATTGTAGTTCCTTTAGTAATACCATAATATATAGCATTTGTTAGTACTGCTGCAAGATCAGTTACATCACAGGACCATCACCCAAATTAAGTTCTGAATTATGATAATCAAAGTGATGTACTACAAAATTTAAAACCTCAACTAGGGTAAAATGAGAAGACTATGCAAAACTTTTGTCCCCTAAAAAAAGCTGTCTAGATCATAAAAAGACTAAATTTTCAGCAGCCTCATCACCCATAATTAACAAACATGAATGCTATGTTTCTGGGTTGACATTCAGAACCATGCATCACTATTTCGTACAGTATACTAACAGTCTTCCTAAATGCAGTAGTATCACTAGAAAAAATAAAAATAAAAATAAAAATTGAAGTAGTAATACCCATGAACAATTGATAGATGAAATGTTTGGACTTGTTAATTACGGCAAAATCAAGCTTTTAATGCTTTGCTAGTTGGTGTCCACTTTTCTCCTCAATTTTTACTACAGGTATAGGAGTAGTACAGTAAATCAGCTAGCTAATTTGATTTTCTGATAAAAGAAAAAAGACTTGAGAACATGCCACACCAATGTATCATCAGTCCAGCACAGCCATTGGGGATCATAAATGCAAACCATATTGATTGCCACGCGGTTTTCTGAGGCACACACAAATAGTATTAATAGAAAAATGCTTCCTTCTTTATTTTGATATGAATATTTTTTTCACACATATACATGATGTTTTACAAAATAAATGCAGCTTTATATTTAATGAAAAGTTTTGAATTTTACCCTCTTCTTTTATTTCTCTCTTACACCATTGAATAGAGAATTTAAGGGTATATTAATCAGAATTTTTTAGGCTCAACTAAATAATCTACTAATATATGTATAAACCACAATCTCTAAGATATTACTATATACTTTCCATTAACACTGTGAAACATGGTATTGATTAGTGGCCGAACCTACAAGTTTCTAGGAACTTGAATTTCATTACCATAAAATTGCTATGGGTTACTTTCTACAAATTTAGACTATAAATTTCCTCCGTTTCTTTTTACTTGTAACGGTTTGATATTTACACTATTAACAAACTCTATTGGTTTATTTTTGGTGACTAATAGTT
This sequence comes from Beta vulgaris subsp. vulgaris, assembly GCF_026745355.1. Classification (NCBI taxonomy): domain Eukaryota; kingdom Viridiplantae; phylum Streptophyta; class Magnoliopsida; order Caryophyllales; family Amaranthaceae; genus Beta; species Beta vulgaris. Next base: position 11,545,309 of record NC_079203.1, read on the forward strand.
AACGAAAAACATATTCACAGTTAGATTCGTCTTAATGTATAATTTTTGAAACTAATATTTATAATCATTAATTACCGATAACTATATATATTAATGGTTAAAATTATACATCGACAATCATAAAAGTCCAACAGTTACAAAGTAAAAAGAAATATTAGTGTCATTGATTACCGCAATCCTAACTCCTAAGGTATCGATCGTTTGGATATATACTCTCATGCATTGACTTGGTATAAGTAGCAACTAGCAGCAGTAGAGTAATTGACAGGTTCACAAGGGTGATGACCATCCAATGAACATCCATCCAAGTCTGCTTAATAACATTACCACAACTTACTATTATTATTATTATTATTATTATTATTATTATTATTATTATTATTATTATTATTATTATTATTACCCTTCCCTTTTGATCTATATTTCAGCCGACTAGTAAATGCAATTTGCTGCCATCTTTTGACTCTCACCTTCATCACAGTCTTTTTTTTTGGACCCCCCCACACTTCCTCCTTCCCTCTTTCCACAAGCTTTTGCTTCCTATAATAATAGGTCAGCCATTTCTCTCTCTCTTAACATTTCTTCACATAAAATAAATTTCCTCTCTTTTTTCCTCTCTTTGCTATTTATGTAGTTTAAGCTAAAGTTGAGTACTTGCACCTTTGCTTCACCAGTTTCAGATAAAAAGAGTTATAGTTGTGAAAATGGGAAGACCACCATGCTGTGATAAAGAAGGTGTTAAGAAAGGACCTTGGACTCCTGAAGAAGATATCTTATTAGTCTCTTATATCCAAGAACATGGCCCTGGAAATTGGAGGGCTGTTCCAACTAATACAGGTATATAATACTCTATATACTCCCTCCGTCTTTAATTTATTAGTTTATCCCTTTTTTTGGGCACATTTGCCAAGATACTAATTTGAGCCTTAATCTCTCTAATTTTCGATAAGCAAAAATTAGAAAAAGTTGATATTTGGATAATACACATTGAGACGAATCCAACAAGATCTCACATGACTATATTTTTCCTTAAATACATATTACAAAAGATAGTCAAAGTCATGTATGTGAATAGTGTCAAAAGTCAAAAGGGGTAAACTAATAAAAGGCGGAGGGAGTATATCCTAATTACTTTGACTAATCTTTTTCTTCTTGTTTAATGATGCAAAATAGTACACTAAAAAGTTACTTCACTATGACGTTGTACTTAATTATAGCTAGTTACTTGATTAAGGATTAATTAAACTAATTTAGTCGAATTTCCTTGGCTTTTATATACATCATATGTTGATTTAAGGCAACAGATCTCATGGCTGTTTGATTGCTTGATTTAGTATTAATTCATTAATTTTTAAAAAAGAATTTATGTACTGTATAAAATAGTTTTGTTATTGGATTAATTATATATTGTTTTATTTGGTTTAGGGTTGCTTAGGTGTAGCAAGAGTTGTAGGCTCAGATGGACGAATTATCTAAGACCAGGCATCAAACGAGGCAATTTTACTGACCAAGAGGAAAAAATGATCATACATCTTCAAGCACTTCTAGGCAACAGGTATTTGTTAACTTCTTGTTTAATTGATTATGCCTTGTCTCTTCTTAATTCAGTATTAAGTCCATTCGTAGAATGTAGATTTTTTGTGTCAGATTTATTAGATTAGTTTAGAATGTGACTATCTATTGTGACATCTTAATTTTTTTGAAATTTATAGATCCATGAAGTCTACTTGTTGTTAAATATAAATACAATAAAATTAAATTAACTTTTTTTTTGTGAGGGTAAGATTTCTGTACACCTGATTTGACAGATACGTCTTAGACTAAAGTTTCACATGGAACAAATATTAAATGAGTTGCCCTATTAGTACATCCATATATAATTACGTTAAATTATGACAAGACAGTTAGGATAAATCTTGTCCAGTATGACTGATATTTTAAAATTTTTTTCATGACATAAAAATTGAACTCAGAAATTATTAATATATTTTTTCCATTGCTTATTGATACATGCACATGTGAACATTTATTATGGTGTCATTAATATGATTGTGCAATAATCTAACATAAGTCAATATAATAAAGGATTTGTCCTTTTTTATACTTTAATAGAAATATATTATTGTCCTTAGTAAAAAGAAAAAATCATTTGAATTATGTTATGACATAGTAATTAAGTTTAGTAAGATATCTATACTATACTAATATATTAAAAAGCACGCGTAAATAAAAAACAGTGTCACGTGATGCTCTCTTTAAGGGAGTTTTACTCCATGTAATCCACAACAATAAAAAGATTAGAAATTGCATAGTATAGGGTTTGATCCCAAAACTTCAATAACATATACTAAAGTCTTAACCACTAAACCAAATAACGTATATGTTATCATCTTAAATTATAATATTAATAAATGAAATTTTTCTTACCCGGGGCATAGCCCAGGCCTAATAACTAGTTATCTTAATCATAAGACGTACCGGTGTTACAGATGGGCCGCAATAGCATCATACCTTCCACAGAGAACAGACAATGACATCAAGAACTACTGGAACACACATCTGAAAAAGAAGCTAAGGAAAAGCCAATCAAATCATCATCAACAAAGCTCAAGATCAGATGGTTTTACATCCTCACCATCATCTCCTGAAAATCATAGTTCAAGCAGTAGAGGTCAGTGGGAAAGAAGACTTCAAACAGATATTCACTTGGCAAAACAAGCCCTATGTGATGCTCTTTCATCAATGGATCAAAAAACAAGCAATAATAATAGTTTGCCTGATTTGATGAACACAACATCAAAGATTAGCTTACATTCAAACCCTAAAGAAGGGCAAACAGCATCATCTATCTATGCTTCAAGTACTGAGAACATAGCGCGGTTGCTACAAGGATGGACTAAGAAATCCTCTAAGAAAGAGCAATCTAGCTCTCTTTGTAGCACAAGGGAAGTTGATTATGATCATGAACAAAAACCGAAAATTAGTAGTGATCATCAATTTACAAACAATGAGGCTTTTCAGTCTTTGTTTGGTACCATTGAATCTAGTGAGTCTCCCTACTCCGATTTCTCTCAAGCAGTGTCACCGGAGGCTAGCTTCTTTGAGCATGAAAGCAAGCCATTGTGTGATGGTGGACGAGGCACGTTGTCTGTGCTAGAGAAATGGTTGTTTGATGAATGCTCTATTCAACATTGTGGTCCACAAAGCCAAGATCAAGACCTAATTGATATGCCCTTGCAAGAAACAGCTGATTTTGTATGAAGAAATTAAACTAGATTGAAAGATTTTATCTTAGAAAGGTTCTAAGGACAATGAAAATTTCAAGGGAATTTTCTTATTTTCATATTCCTTGGAGTCTTTCTTAGATTGAACAATAGAGTTTAGTCTAGATCAACAAGGATGTCCTTCTTGTAACTAAGGAGATTATTTGTTATTGTGGCAATTATTCACCATATAGTTCATTTGAATAAGATTTTAATTCATTTATGAATCTAGGTAATATGATTATTTCCAGCATCTTTGATCTGTAAGATATTTAAGTCCGTGCTATATTCATTTGTAAGTGCTGAAATTAAAGCAGATAAAAGAATTCATAAACATCTAATTTATTCGAAACATTTGTTTGATTGGTGCGATGAAAATCAATTACTGGGTATATAACATCTTTAGTGCCCAACCAACTGGTCAACTGGACATGGGATTGCAACAAAAGATACGGTTCTCTCTCTACACCCAATTTTCACTTATGTAATCTAAACTAATTATTCTTGAACTCAACTTATATTAGCTTATGGGCTTTAAATTTACCTATTATAACTTATAACAACTTATACTTTCTCCGTTTCACAATAAGTGGAACATAGAGGAAGTGGGGAGTTACCAAGAAATTTAGAGAGAAAGTTGGGGTCACACTAAAGTACGTAGAATAAAGAAGTATTGAAATTGTGGTCTCCTCTTACTTTTTGGTGGTATATTTGTAATAAGAGTGGACTTTTTTTTACTATTTGGAGTTTGATTTCACTTATTGTGATTATTCCAAATAAGGAAAGTGTTTCACTGTGAAACGGAGGAAGTATATCGTTGTTGTAGTTGACTAGCTCTTATTGCCTCTCGAAATAGCTTATTTTAACTTATTTGATCAACACTTATTTTAACTTATTAGCTTAAAACTTAAGTGCTTTGAGCTTATTATAATTTTCCTCAAATAAATGAAAATAAGTTGAGAAAAGATAATGTAAGATCTAACCAAGGTACAAGCTTAATTAGATTACTGATTCTCTCCGTGAACCCGACCCAAATAAAAATTATATGTCTGAACTGTTGCAAACATGATTAGGACTCTAAGAGTTTTGATAATGGAAAACACCAACTATTTTGCATCATATATCATTGTATATCTTTAGCATACATATTGCTTTAAGAAAGTCTGGATGTTCAGTTTGAAACATTGAAAATTGAAGAGTAGCTAGATTTGTTTTTTAGTAGTAAATTATAAAAGTAACTAACTTGGCTAATCTTTGTTGAAGTGGTAGTGGTAAAATTATCAACTAGAATATAATAATAATTATTATTATAATAAAATTATAGCTATTATAGTGTAGTATCATCTAGCTATATAATACTATAAAGCAATAAGGATTTGCTTATGTGTCAAGAGCAAATTGAATTACTGATGTGTCAATTCTTTGTAATATCTTTTACAATTTTTTGCCACGTGTATTTGTCTCTAAATATTTCTATTAATTTTTTTAGGCATATAATTGGAAAGCTATTTAAGAAAGTTCTCTGTTATGGAATGTAAATCAACTAAATTTTAATTAGAAATCGATTGCTATTAATTAGTAATTACTTGTGCATCATAAAACTGCCAAAAAAATATATCTCCTAAATCCGATATTTTAGGCACTAATTAAAAAAAATCATATTCCCTAAATACGGTTTTTTAGAAACTAACTAAAAATTCATATCCCCTAATTTCGGTATTTGAGTTACTAATCATATATTTTGGCACTAATTAAGAAATAAATTTATAGCAAGAAGCTGATATTTTAGGTACTACTTAAGGTATTACAACTATTTAAATAAACATGTTGTACTCTCTTCTTAAACCCAAATTAAAACAAAAGTCTTAACAGATTATAATATTAAACTTAAAGTTTATCAAAAGACGTATTAATCATACAATAAGTTGTATTATAGGTTTTTTTTTTAAAAAAGTTCAAATTATAAGATCATTGACCACATATCCATACCATCAAAATTATAAGTTCATTGCAAACTATAAAATCGTGGGCCGTCATATTACAAAGACTACGGTGTATCCCATAAAACGATGATAATTATTAGTGAGTTACAATGTGATTAGCAATACAAAACACGATCCACGATAAAATCAATAATAACTGATGTTAGCACCTCATGTATAACACAAAAAAATAAACATCTTATGTATTAACACTTAGCTTGCATAAAAGAATAAACATTTTATGTACTAACACTTAGCTTGCACAAAAGAATTAACATCTTATGTACTAATACTTGCACAAAAGTCTAAACATCTTATGTACTAACACGTAATATTAAACTATCAACTAAAAAATGGATTAGCCAATATATAAATAGATAAAAAAAAGATAACAAAGTCTCAACAAAAGTTAACTTTTACTTGACTCATGAGGTTTGTAAAACTTAAAGGATGATAGTCTAATTGTAACAACAAGCATGAGATGTCTTAAAGTTTAGTACAATAACAATGGGACCCCTTTCATTATACAAAATATCACATCGCAATATTTAAAGTCCGCTAGGAATATGCTATCTTAACTGGTAAATGTATGGCATCTCTATGTAAGGTTAAAGATTAAATAAAATTACATATAGAACTTATGTGAAATTTATTGTCCATAATTTTAGTGTAGTTGTATCTTTGTGAAGTTTATAAGTCATATAGAAGTATATTTGTTCAGTTTATTCACAACAACTGAATCACAACTAAAAAAAAATAATATTACCATACATATGAAATTTGAGAGCTCATAATTTCTAGGTGTTCATCTCAAAGAAAAGATAAAATATCATATAATATATATATTTCCACATATAAATTGATTTTTATTTGTATAAATTACCGTTCATTTGGAACAAGCATTATTGACTTGGGTTAGTGAGCTAATCACAAACTCACAATAAAAATGAAAAAAGGGTGAATTGTGCATGTAACAAATAATTAACAATACAATTTATTCTATATTTTACTTTTCAAAATAAATAAAAAAATGGGTCAAATAGTATGAAACTTACAAGCTTTAAATTCTAAGAGAGGTGCATACAATCTTACTTCTATCTAGAAGCCGAATATAATCTTAACAAAATCTAAGTTTGCTAATAAAGTTCCAAACTGTAACAAACCCTTGCTTAGAACTCTCAGTTTTCACTACCATAAAAATTCTGTCTTTTTATATTTCAATTTGAACATCTAGAAAGTGAATCATCATCTTCATATAAAAAACATATGTAGATAACATATGAATCTCACACATCCAACGTTAATGGATAAAAACACAATCAAATTCATTTTTTCTCCATTTTCGAAAATATCAAGTGTGTTCGATGAATCTGTGGTCAAACTTTTTGGATAACTTTTTTCGAATAAATCTGGAATTGCACGGGAAAGTTTTTCTTTAATAACATAAGATTCAATTGATCGAATGTAGCAATTTCTCGAATAAATCTCCATTTTATTTAAATATGATATTGCCCAAATTCAGGAGAAAGGTTCAATTAAATATAACAATTGTAGCTATGTTTTAAATCTACATTTTTGGTTTGTAATTTGCACGGTTCAGTTAGCCATATCAAGAGTTACCAGCACTAGGGTCTGAAATTTTATTTGTGATAAAGATCACGAGGTCTCAAGACAACAAAAGAATGGGGGTGAGAGGGACGGTGAAAAGTTGGGACGGCATAAAGTGGGAAAAGAAGGGGTTGCATGATTGAATCCCAATAATAGAGCGAATTGTGACTTTATTTGGTCCTCATGTGAAGTAATGGGTAGAGGCTAGAGCAAAGACTTTTTCATTCAATGTCGCACGATAATATTAATTACATCAGTTATTGAACGCACGGATTATAAGTCAGTTTTAAAATATTCCTCATAAACGACATGATTATACAAAGTTTAAATCACCATCTAATATTCACCCCATGATTTTGGGAGAAACATCATCAAGTCATACAATTTATAAATAAAAAAAATTCGTGCATTTTGCACGAGTCAAAACCTAGTTATTATATTATATAAAGCTAGAAAAAACAGCTTATGTGTCATGAACTCAATGTTATCAAATCCTGTGTTGTTTAAACACTAATTTTTTTTGCTTATGTGTACAAGGTATAAGGAATGGACAAGTGGCACCATGCAAATGAAATTTCAAAGATTTCGGCAAATCAGTCATAATCAATGCAAATCCCATGAATTAAGGTTCATAATCTTCTAATTAGGCAGTTTTGATATAAAATCTTTAATTGCTTCAATCACTACAAAATCATTGTCAATTTAGATGAAATTGATTGACTTAAAAACAGTATGTTATATTATGAGATCCCATTTTGAAATTCACCTTCATTTAAGGTTCAACTCGTGGCAATTGCTTCTTTTTTTTCTTTTACTTAGTGGAAAACCTCGACTGTATGTACATAATTGCAACTATAAATATAAATCATTTCATATGTAACACACCACTTTAAAACGTGTATAAATTTTTTTCAATAATGTCAACATCATCTCCCTCTCAAGAAAATTCATTTTCCTCCCAAGAGATTATAAAATACACCTATTATCAAAAGAAATTGGCCTCCTAAAGTGAATACTCTAATTTTCTTGATGTTACATTTATGGTTCTAACCCTCTTTCGTAAAGGTCAATTATGTTTCCATGATGTATTTACTATGTTCACTTATCAAAATAATATAAGCAATGAGGTATGGGTGGATGTCAAAGAGGTTAATACTATAATTTATGTTTTCGACCATATTTTGATTTCTGGAATATGATTTTATATGACGTCTAATGCACTCCTCCAAGGGCGGATGTCAAAGAGTATGTCATGATTATTTTGAAGATATTGATTTGATGAACGATGGAGATATTCTTCGACTTAAAAACATTGTTTTGCTCGATTATCTAGCAAGTGATGATTAGTTTTTTTAGCTTAATTTTATTATCCATTTCAGGTATTATCAGTTCCATAAACAACTACAATTTAGCCTTCTCAAATCTCAATATGTAGCTTTTATAATTTATGAGTACGTTACTTTGTGTTGTTATTATGGTTATTATCAATAATAAAAAAAAATATTTTTTAGTTTCATAACTTGCTATTATTTAGAACATACGCGACGATAAATATAGAATTTAAAACCTTACTATAATATAATGATATACATATTCTGTTAAGTTTTCATGATTGTTTCTAAAAGAAATGTTTTTTTTTTATAATATATACACTTGCTATGCAAATGATCTTTCTTTCTCTCACACTTAAATCATTCCAATGCTAACAGAACTATTTATTTTTGCTTTTGGATTTTTTTATTATATTATATAAATATAAATTTGTTAGTTTAAAACCTAGCTATTATTTAGAATATTTGTGATGATAAATCTAGAATTTACAACATTTTTATTTTCAATGAGCCTCACAAGCATTCTACAGATTTTGAGTTCTACAGATCTAATTAATTACGTTTCAATCTACAAACCAAGAGTACTAATATAAAATATAAATTTTAGTTTAAAACCTTGCTATTATTTAGAACATTCACGATGATAATTCTAGAATTTACATCATTTTTATTTACAATGGACCTCACAAGCATTCTACAGATGTTGAGTTCTACAATTCTAATTAAGTTTCAATCTACAAACCAAGAAGACCAATATATTTGTAGTCATATTATGTTTTTCTTACTTTTCAAAAAAAAAAAAAAATCATCTATATATGGATCATGTGATATCATTGTTAATGGAAAATATATGAATCTATATTATATATATTTAAGATGTACAAAATAGTTTATATAATCATGATTTTTATGTCCGTTTTTTTAAGGAATTTTATTTTATATATAATAATGTATATGTACTTCTTATTTTTAATACCCATAATAAATAAATTAGGAACTGAACTGAACGAAATTAAACTAAACTGAAATGAAATGAAATAACTTGGAGAGAACAGGTACATTTCATAAATTTTTTATGATTGTTATTTAGATATCAATTTATTCTTTACCTAATTTTACCTAATATACCTTAATATATGTATATTACATTCTAACTTCATATTTTACATGTTATGAAGATACAAGTGTCATAGACGGTATAATTCATCCCATCTTTAAAGAAGCATGTTACGCCAAAGGTATTTTAGATAATGACAAAGAGTACGTTGATGCGATTATAGAAGCGATATTCAGAGGAACAAGAGTATATCTGCGCAATCTTTTTTGCATGTTACTCTTATCTTACAGTCATTCAAAACCTAAGACAATCTGGCAGAAGACTAGACATCTTTTGTCTGATGATATACTTCACAGATAACACAGACTTTTTCACAATGAAGGTAGGATTTGTTGTTTAGTATATCTTGCAATTCATTTGATGTTTAAATGTGTGAACAAACAATTAATTTTTATAGCATTATTGGTTTTAAGTGATGAACAACTGCAAAACTATGTGTAGCTAAAATCGAGGCAAGACTATAGAGTAATGGCAGCACACTACGCGTATATAGTGACATGCCTTTTCCAGATAAAGTGATGGTCATGGAAGGTCAAAACAAGCTGATAATGGATGAGTTATCGTTTGATTGATAACAGCTACGACAAGAGTTCACTCAACTATATTCAGGCTTGAATGTTGATTAAAAGAAAGTTTTTCATGAGATAATGGATGTTGTCTGAAGAAGTTAGGGAGATGTCTTCTTAGTATATGGTCATGAAGGAACAAGGAAAACATACCTTTGGAGAACTTTGTGCATTGCGATACGTCGTGTGGGTGAGATCGTTTTACATGTGGCTTCAAGTGGGATAGTCTCTTTACTTCCCTCACGGAGGAACTGCTCATTCCGGATTTGGAATTCCATTAAATATTAATGAGAACTCAACATGCGTAGGTATTAAGCCAGGATCAGATCAACACTACTTATGAAGACAAAGTTGATTATATGGGATGAACCCCCATGATGCATAAATATTGCTTCAAAGCCCTTGATAGAAACATGAAGGACATTATGTAGCACATTAATCCTACCAACTTGCATATACCTTTTGGTGGGAAGATTATGGTATTACCTGGTAATTTAAGACAAATATTATCGGTTATTCGAAAAGGAACCAGGCAAGATATTGTATTCACTGCGATCAATAGTTCTTATCGGTGGGAATTCTGCCATGTGCTTCAACTTACGCAAAATATGTGGCTCAGTGGAGGATCTTCTACTTCAGATTTGGATGAGGTTAGAAAATTTTCTAAATGGATATTGAATATTAGAGATGGCAAAGAAGGAGAACTAAATGATGGGGATGTTGTTGTAGAAATTCAAGATAAAACTTTTATTAAAGGAGGTGATGAATCAATTGCTGCTATTGTTCATAGCACGTATCCCGACCTTCACGATCATCTATAGAAAGCAGCATTTCCAGGAAAGAGCTCTTCTTGCACCGATAAATGATATTGTGGATACAGTAAATGACCATGTCATGTCAGAATTGCCAGGTGAAGAAAGAACATACTTGAGTTTCGATGTAATTTCAAGTAAAAAAGTCAACTTTGGCATCCATGAGCTTTATTCAACTGAATTCTTGAATACCATTACATGCTCTGGATTATCGAACCATAGTATAAGATTAAAGGTCCGTGTATCAGTTATGCTTCTAAGGAACATTGACAAAACATGCGGTTTGTGCAATGGTACAAGGTTGGTTGTTAAGCACCTAGGCAATTAGATCGTTGAAGTTGTGGTCATATCTGGAACTAATGTGGGCCACAAAGTTTTATTTCGCGGATGACACTCACCCCATCAGATTCAACAAGGTTTCTAATCAAATTCCAAAGAACGCAATTCCCTTTGGTTGTGTGTTTTACAATGACAATAAATAGAAGTCAAGGACAATCTTTCTCTCATGTAGGATTGTATCTGCCTCGAACAATTTTTAGTCATGGACAATTTTATGTGGCAATATCAAGTGTCACAAGTAAAAAAGGGCTGAAAATATTAGTTTGTGATAAAGATACGGGAACGTCAAATAGAACAACTAATGTAGTGTACAAGGAATTGTTTCAGAACGTGTAATAATTTTGCATTTGTTGTGATCCATGTTTTCTATTTTACAATTATTTAATTATGTATAAGAACGTTATTGTTTAGTAGACTCATAATGAGGGTGTATTGGCATTTTAATATTATGAGTAACCTAAGACGATAACTGCGTTTTTTATAGTATAATCATGATGTAACTTTTTTTGTTTTATGTTTGTCACATTCATACTATTTGAAATTTTCTTAAATTAACTCAAATAATTGGCATCCCGTGCATTTTTTGCACGGGTCAAAGTTGAATTAGATTAGAGAAGTGGATGATAATATTGCTCTTTTTCATTAGAGTATTAGAGTAAAGAGGATACAAAATCAAGTATATGCAATTTTTGATAAAGATAGAGTATGGTAAGGTTCTCCCACTGCGGTTTCCAAAGCTTTTATTGATTATTACCAGCCGTTGCTTGGAGCAACTTGTTCTCACAGAAGCCAGCATATTCAACATATTGTTTAGAGTGGCCCAATGGTTAATGAAAATCAAAGAGCTAGCCTCGTAAGGGAGTATACAACAAATAAGCTCTTTTTTTTTATTCTTGGAGATAAAGTTATATGACCTGATGGATATGGAGCTCATTTCTACAAGACACTTGGGATATTATGGGGCCTGAAGTTATTGATGATGCATTAGATTTCTTTAATTTGGTAGATTACCGAGGGAGGTTTTTTTTTTTGGTAAGCAAGTAATATGTATATTGACCAAAAACCACCAATACAACTTAAAGGGGCTAATTAACAGCTCCCACAACTACACTGGACAGACCCAACTCCAAAGCACCAAAATCCCACAATCCTTCAAGCCACACTCTATCTCTATCTTTAATTGTTACACCAATTATCTGTACAATTCTGTGTTTAACAATATATTTATTCTCATTCACTATATAGTCCGATCTATTATCATGATCAAGTGATCCTAAAACGCAGAATTGCTATTTTTCCAAATCATGTAAACCATAGCTGAAACAACAGTCACAACTACTCTTTTCTTAAATTGAGACACATTGCACCTGTTTCTTATCCATCAGCAGGTCTAAATCTTTCTTGCCCCATCTGATCCCTAGCCACACCATAACTCCGAGGGAGGTTGATACCGCAACTATTACCCTGATTCCAAAAAGCAAGTGTCCAGACAATGTTGGAAAGTTTAGGCCCATCTCATGCTGCAATGTTTTGTACAAGTGCATTACAAAGGTGTTGAGTAATGGATTGAGAAATATTATTCCTGATATAATTGATAAAAATCGGGAGGATTTTTCCATGGGAGATACATAGTTCCTAACATCATGATAACTCGAGATCTTGTGAAACAATATGGGATGAAGTAAGCAAGCCCAAGTTTTCTGATGAAGACTAACTTGCAAAAAGCATATGATACAGTAGATTGGGAGTTTTGGAGGAAATGCTTATTCATTTGAAGTTTTCATCGCATTTCATTAAGTTATTAGTGATGGAATGTATCACAACTCCAACTTTTTCACTCATGATAAAATGGCTCATTGCAAGGTCATTTACAGTCTGGAAGAGGTTTAAGATAAGGTGACCCAATGTCACATCATTTGTTTTTTAAGGATGGAGTATTTGTCTAGAATACTCAGGAATATTTGTGACCTTCCTCATTTTCAATATCATCCTAGGTGTAGAGTTTTGAAGCTTACTTACCCATCTTTGTTTTGCTGATGACCTTATAATGTGTTGTAGGGGGATTTTAATTCCATCTATATCATGATGCAAGTTTTTAAGTCGTTTTCTAATGCATTTGTATTCCAAGCTAATCAACACAAGTATGCTTTTTATTATTATGGTATGAAAGAGGAAGATATTCAGAGAGTTCAGGAGGTTTCAGGGTTTGCTAGGTGTGGTTTCCCTTTAAATACTTAGGATTCCTAATATGATCAAAATGAATTTCTGTTGCACATTGTGATAGTTTGATTGAGAAGATGATTAGGAAAATTAAGGTGTCAAGTTCAAGGAATTTATCATATATGACTAGAGTTTTTCTCATCAACTTTGTGCTTATGCGCATTCACATGTATTCAACACAAGTTTATGTGTTACCAAAAAGTGTGCTGAGTGAGATCTATAAAGTGTTAAAATTCTTTTTGTGGAGTGGTCAAGTGTATTCCCAAAGGTCAGAACTAGTTGTTTGGGAAAAGCTTTGTTGTGACAAGAAGGAAGGTGGCTTGGGGTTCAAAGACATTGTTATGTGGAATATTGCTTTTATGGGCAGGTATGTATGGGGAATTGTCACAAAAAAAGACAATGTTTGGATTAGATGGGTCGATGTTGTCTATATCTATGATAATCAACGGTATGGTTATGTTCCAACCCAGGGGGTTAGCTGGTATTGGAAGAAAATTTGCGATACCAAAGATATTTTCAAGTAACATTTATATGTAGATAGCTGACTGCTATGACAAAATATTATGTGAAGCAAATCTACTATAAATTGGTGGTCCATCAGGAGCATGTGTAGTGGGTTGGTTTAGTGTAAAACAGATTAAGCACTCCTACTCACATATCTATCTGTTGGTTAGGTGTGCAACAGAAGATTCAGATAGTTGAGAAGCTGAAAACAATTGGGGTGATTAGTGATAGCAATTTTCTGATAAATGCTAGCATCATTGAAAGTCTTAGGCATTTGTTCTTTGAATGTCATTATAGCAGGGCTTGTATTCAATGGCTCAAAAGTTAGCTTCAATTTCAGTACCAAGCCATCATTGAAAGTCATAGGCATTTGTTCTTTGAATGTCATTATAGTAGGGCTTGTTTGCAATGGATCAAAAGTTGGCTTCAATTTCAGTGTCAAGCCACTGACATAGCTTGAATTTCAAGATGGATTAAGAACAATAGATTATCTAAGTTAAGGAGGGGTGTTCTTCAGGTTGTAGCTGCTCTGATTTACATTATATGGCACAATAGAAATGAATGTTATTGCAATAAGATAATTCCAACTATTGCATGTGTTACTAAAATGCTGCAAGTTGGGAATAAAGGAAGAGTAATGGCTGTTTTGCCTAAGAAAATTTTGAGGCATGATAAACATTGGTTATATGCTCTAGCTTAATGTTATTGGTTATGTTTTGGTGTAAAATTGTATAGCTAGTGTCTTGGCTTTTTTGAACTTATTAGATTGTAAATTTAGTTACGTGATTTATACAATTCTTTACTTAGCAAAAAGAAAAAAAAGAAGCAAAAAATAGGGGTAAGAAAACAATGGACTCATGAGTGGTTATTTATAGAACCAATAATTTTTAGGTTGCTCATTATGGAAGTTTTGATTTTTCTTAAGAATTAATTGTTAAAAACAATTAATATGATTCTGAAATATCGTAATCATGATTATGGGCAATTTAGCTTCTTTTAACAATAATGATTTCCGTTAATTTAGCTTCCTAAAATGAGTATATTAAGGATGGTCAATTTTTGTTTCCTAAAATATCGCCATTAAAGGTGGTAAATCTCCTAATGACATAAACTTTTACACGAAGGTGGTTGCCACGTGGATCATATATAATTGAGCAATATATATATATACATATATATATATATATATATATATATATATAATATATATATATATATCAATATATATATATACATATATATATAAATATATATATATATTATATATATATATATATATATATATATATAGGGTTGAGGTCGAATAAGAATCCTATTATCGTGAAAACCATTTAATAAAATGACCAAAAACTTACCGAAAGGAGCATAAAAATGTTAAATGAGAAAAAAAAAAAAAATTTAAGCAAAATATTAAATAAGCAAAAACGTTGTCTGATAAGCAAAATCATTGTAAAATGTGTAAAATGATAGGTTCTCACTATAAGGGTGGTTCTCATATGAACATAAGCATATATATATATATATATATATATATATATATATATATATATATATATATATATATATATATATATATATATATATATATATATATATATATATATATATATATATATATATATATATATATAGATAGAGAGAGAGAGAGAGAGAGAGAGAGAGAGAAAGAGAGAGAAAGAGAGAGAGAGAGAGAGAAATAATAATTTAACAGTGGATAAAGCACCCATCAGATAGGCCAAGATTTACACATGACTTTCCACCTCTTAAATGGTTGGTAAAAAATATTCATGTCTAGTAAAATGCTTCCTCCATTCAATTGAAACATGAAGTGTTTAAAATTTTTTAAGGAGATGAGAGAGATATGAAAAACGAGACCCATACTATTAGGAGAGAGATAAAGAGAAAACATAGTCAAAGTTAGTAATGTTGCAATTAATATGAAACTTTCAAATAAATAAAATGTTGTGATAATATGAGAACGGACGAAGTAGAACATTAATTTTTTTTAAAAAAAATCTGACCAACATCAGCATGTAACATTTTACTCAAGTGGAGGCCAACTAGTGTAACACCCGGAAAATTCTCTATTTTTCAAAATACTTGTTTATATAAAACTTAAAGAATTATAAAAGCATTATCACCCGTCTAGTAATGTATCGGCTTATTCAGAATTTTGCAACAAATATAATAAATAACTTTGAAAACATAATTAACTTAGTCAACCATAAAGTACTCCAAACCAAACCAAACGTCAAACCAACTTAAAAGTAAAATACTCAAACCAAGATTAAAAGTCAACTATAGAAGTATTAAAGCCAAACAGAAGCTCTCCACGAATCCTGAACCCGTGATGCATCATCTTCAAACCTGGAATCTTCGATTCACTATTGATCCTGAGAGACTTCTCGCCAAATGGGTCATCATAGGATCAATAAGGCACAACCATGATCGACATATATATTGATTTCTCTTTTTTTTGAATCTGATTGGACAAAAGCACGTAATCAGCAAAGTTAAGTACTACATAATCAACAAATACAAATTATACTAAACTTGACTTCATAACTAAAGTTAATTATAATTTAGATTGAATAAGCAATAGAAAGAGTTGTCCAACCCAAACGAGTCGTCTTCAATTTAGAAGATAAAGTACGGGCGCGAATCTGTACTCCCATGACCAACGATATCGAAGTAGGGGCGCGAATTTGTACTCCCATAACCAACGATATCGAAGTACTAATTAAATAAAACAGGACACGATGATCAATCCGGTCCCAAGAAAAACCATGGGCTATCAACATAAACTCTAACTCATACTAGTCGAACACTTTAGACGTTCACAAGTCTATAGCTTATTCACTAGTGGAAAAAACCCCACCTGATGCGGTCAAAACTGGCCTTTCAGATGCGGTTTTGGTTCGCATCAGGTAGGGGGGCAGCAGCTGACTAATTATTTTTGATGCGATCCAAAATCGCATCAGAAGATGATAATCTGATGCAGTTCAGAGGGAAAACCGCATCAGATTAGGTGATAATCTGATGCAGTTTTCCCTCTAAACCGCATCAGATTGTAGTGTTTATGTCCAAAAGAAAAGTGGCAGACCTGCACTGCAGGTCTGCAACCCACTTTCATACCAAAACTCCAATTGATTTGAGTACCAAAAACAATAACAATAGCAATAGCCTAAATACATATTTGAGTACCAAAAAACCATATACATAATATACATATATACAATAACAATACAGCATATATATAACTGAAAAAATACATAAACAATTCCAATTGAACAATGAAAAAAAAATACATATATATACTTGAGAAAATACATGCATAATTTCAATTGAGCAATGAAAAAAACGAACTAAAAAATAACGAAAATTACAGAAATTAGAGAACCACAAGTAAAAATAACGAAAACGAAAAAGAGAAATAAAGCGAATATATATATATATATATACATATATATATATATATATATGTATATATGTATATGTATATATATATGTATATGTATATATATGTATATGTATATGTATATATATGTATATGTATATGTATATATATGTATATGTATATGTATATATATGTATGTATATATATATATATGTATGTATATATATATATGTATGTATATAAATATATATGTATGTATATATATATATGTATGTATATATAATGTAATATATATATAATATATATATATATAATATATATAATAATATATATATATATGTATATATATATATGTATATATATATATATGTATATAATATATGTATAATATATATATGTATATATATATATATGTATGTATATATATATGTATTATATATATATATGTATGTATACATACATATATATATATATATATACATACTATATATATATATATATATGTATACATACATATATATATATACATACATATATAATATATATACATACATATATATATATACATATATATATATATATATATATATACATACATATATATATATATACATACATATATATATATATAATTACAGAATCAGATCCAAAAACGAAAAAAGAGAAATAAACGAAAATTAAGAGCCAAAAAACGAAAAAGAGAAAAATTAAGACCTAAAAAAACTAAATCAGATTAAAAAAAATAACGAAAAAATTAAGAGCAAAAAATAAAAACAAAATTAGATCAAGAAAAAAACGAAAAAAATAAGAGCATGAAACCAAAAAAATCAAAACGAAAATGGCAGCCCAAAAAACCCAAATAAAAACCTACATCCAAAATCAGATCCAAAAACTAAATCCTAAAATGAAACAAAAAAATCTGGTAAAATAAACAAAAAGACGAAGAAATATGGAAAAAAAAAAAACAAAAAAAATAAGCTCAATTCGTTCTTCAATTCTTCGTCAATTGCTTTCGTTCTTCATTTCTTTGTCAATTCATTTCTTCGTTACGCTCTTCGTTTCTTTCCCCATTTTCGTTCGTCGTTGTTCATTTTCTGATTTCTCTTCATTCTTCTTCGTTTCGTGGAGTAGAGAGGAGAGAGAGGTAAGGTGATACTGATGACGGCGTGGTGTAAGGGAGGAGTATAGAAGAGAGAGAGAGAGAGAGAGAGAGAGAGAGAGAGAGAGAGAGAGAGAGAGGAGGGAGATTAGGGTTTGATAAGAGAGAGAGGGTCTGGAGGATGAGAGAGGGTCTGGTTAGGAGTGAGGACTTGAGGAATATCGTAGTTAACATGGTGGGCCATTTCTATTCTCATTCTTGCAGGGCCATTTTGTGCGTGGGCCGTAGTTCAACGTGTTGGGCAGAGCGAAAAATTAAAATAATTTGATGCGGTCCATTGAACCGCATCAGATTAAAAAAAATCGCAGCAGTTTTTTAATTTGATTCGGTTTTTTTGAGGACCGCATCAGATTTTTTTGGCCAAATTCCCTCTCTTTTTTGGTTGATTTTCGAATGCGGTTTTACAAAAACCGCATCTGATACTAAGTGACACATAAGATTTTTTCCACTAGTTATTGCTATTCACTTTCCACTTCAAGTGATTAAAAAATTATTTATTAGTTATGACTAACAAAGTAAGACAACCAACGTAATCATTAAGGATACATGAAACTTCCATATATACCCTAGAATTAGATAGGGTGATCAACAACTAAACAATCCAAACAATAATTCCATTATTAGTTTCGCAACCAAATATTATTTATTTGTTGATCTAAGTCAGTAACCGACCGACCTTTCATAGGTGAATAACCAACTTACCAAATAAGACCGAGGGTCCTAATAAAGTAAATAAAATAATCCAAAGGTAACATCATGATCCAATAACAACATAATTATTAACCCCTCATGTGAATTAATAAAATAGAGTTTTCAATCCCATATGCTTGCATCAATCATTCATACAAACATATTTCAACCAACATAGGCAACATGCTTCACACAACGACATAAAACATGTAATTCCACTTGAATATAAATCACATATGAACTATAAATAGTTCCCTATTACATGATACTACATCAATCCCGATCTTATGACATGATACTAGTCTACTAACACATAGGTATGTACGTACCTTGTGTACAAAATATGAGAGACCACTTTAACAACCTTAGAAATCGCCTAAAGATAATTCTCCGCCTACCAAATATCAATACAACCACGCACTAATCAATACTGAAATAAAATTCCAGCAACATTAAAATATTTTAAACCCTCTTTAACATTGTTTTAAAATCCTTTTTGATCATTAAAACTTCAATTATTAATGTCTCCTAGTATAGTACCACCATAATAGTCATTAAAACCCTCATAATCCATACTTTGACAATTAAAACTCCATCATAAGCATACTAATAAAATTTCGAGCACCTTTTAAACTGAAAATTTTATCACCTTATTAGTTGATTATTTCCCTTTTTCTCTTTCCTCCATGGTTATGATGATAAAGTTATTTCAAGTTTTGCTTTGCGTGAGTAGTTTCTTACTAAGGGAAAGGATGTAACCTTAATTTACTCTTTGGATCCTAAATCTAAGTTAGGGGGTTAACATTTGGATTTAAACTTGTTTGATTTGGTTTGTTGGGTGCTTGATCACCATTTAACTTGCATATTTGGAATTTCTAGTGAAGGATCGAGAGATAAAGCTAGAAATATACTAAGTTTGGTTACTAAACTAGGATCTCCATGAAAATAGGTACTTTCGAATTTAAGAGAAGCATGATTAATCATGTTATTTTTTATTTGGCTACATTGATTGCTCATGCCATGCGTAGGTCATGAGTGATCAATCAAGCTCCTCTACTTAGCTCGAGAGATTAATTAGAATTCATATGTGCATGATATTGCCCTTGTGATCCCCTATTTGTTTGCCCTTGTTTTTTTTTTTCTAATTAAGTAAGATATTATTTCAAGAAACTTCAATTTCAACCTAATCTAGCCTAAAGGAAGGCAAACCAACTAGGTAGGAATCCCTTTAACCCTTTAGGTTAGACCAAGCCAACTAGTCACGCACCCTATTTGTTTGCCCTTGTTTTTGATTTGGCAAGATTGGATTCTTGGGTTGAATGTTGTTAATTCACTAGTTCCTTTACCCTTATTTTATCTCCATTACTTGCTTTGTTGATTTACTTTGCCAATGTCCTAATTTTCTTAAACTTTAGAATTATAACTAAACTTTTAAAAAAAAACTCCAAATATAGATTTAGCTCATTGTTATTAGAGAATTAACCCTTGATTAACCTTACTTTCTTGTGGATTCAACCCTATACTTACCCTATATTGGGTAAATCATGTTATATTTGGTGTGTATACAACGACCTGTCAAATTTAGGCACCGTTGAATTCAAATTTGATAAAGATTTCATGCATACTTTTGAAACTTTAAAGAATGCATTAATTTTCGCCCATATAGTGCAACCTTTGGATTGGAGCTTGTCATTCGAACTAATGTGTGATGCTAGTGATCGCACAGTGGAGGCCGCTTTACGGCAAAAAAAGAAGGGAAACTCCATATGATCTACTATGCAAGCAAGACGTTTGATTCGGTTGAAACAAACTATGCCACCACGGAGAAGGAACTACTAGCAATATTGTTTGCTTTTGACAAGTTTTGCTCATATCTTTTGTGCTCCAAGGTGGTATACACTGATCATGCGGCTATCAAGTATCTCATGACTAAGCCTTGGTTGATTAGGTGGATCCTTCTCCTTCAAGAGTTTGATATTAAGATCAAGGATAAGAAGGGCACCGAAAATTCGTTTACGACCACCTTTCTCGCCTTCCCATGAATGATTCATAACACTTGGAACCTCCCATCAATGATTCTCTCCAAGATGATTTCCTATACGCCGTGAAGGCCATGTGTGCTTCTTAGTTCTCAGATTTTGTTAATTTTCATGCTAGTGGAGTTGTACAGGATGATCTTAGCTACCAACAAAAGAGAAGGTTCATGCATGAGGCCAAGCACTATGTATGGGAGGACCCATACTTGTTCAAGAGGGGGTGGATACCAATTTCCATCCACTGATTGAACTAATATTGAACAACAATTCACTAGTGTTGGAAATCCTGCTTAAAAGAGTATGAAGTAAATGACATTAAAGGTCGAGCCTCTAAATTCACAATTCAATTTTACAGTAACTAGCTTTGCATGACATTTCTTGCCAAGTTTAGAAAATGCACGTCATACAAAAATTTGACACAATGACAACCATGAAAATTTCATTCACTAGTCGAAAAACGTTGATTTGCGTTGGACCTGGGACCCCTATTTGCGTCAGACTTGGGTCTGACGGCACAGGTCTCGACGCAGATGACCTATTAACGATCTGCGTCGTATGCGGAAACGACGCAAATATTTTAGCCATTTGTGTAGCACGTTGTATAAGGTGCGACGCAAATTGCTCTTCACAGTCCACAAACTACACACTACAAGCGGAATTTGCATCGCACATTGCAAAGGGTGCGACGCAAATCAGGTAATTTTATTATTAAAAAATAGAACCTGCGTCACACAGTATTGAATGTGCGACGCAAATTGGTAATTTTATTTTAAAAAAATACACAAATGGATGCATTAATCTGAATCATGAATACAAGAAATACAAGAACAAAACAATGGATGCATTAATCTGAATCAGGTAATTTTATTAAAAAAAAAAAAAAATACACGCACGGTAATTTTACATACAAACAAGAAATACAAGAACAAAACCATGAATGCATTAATCTGAATCAAACAACGAAAGAAGTACAAGAATGAAATGAGCGAGGAACGCAAATTTGAATAGAAATTACAAGAAAATACAAGAAATGAGTCTGTTTTCTACTAGTGCTCGTTGCTCTATTTCATGAACCACCAAACCGCATCTGTTCGTGGCTGTTGCCGCTACTGTTCTTGTGGGCGTTGCTGCTACCGCTCTGTTTCAATCTTGCTCCTCATGCTGCTTGTGTTTTTTAAACGAAAAAAATGAAAAAAAATGAAAAATGAAAAAACGAAAGGTCATCAATAGAAAGTTTTTAGTTTTTAGATCTAAAAATGAAAAAAAAAAAAATTCAGATCTCAAAATTAAAATCAAAAATCAAATCTAAAAAATGAATAAAAAAATGAAACCCTAAACAAATCAGCAAACGAATGGCGATTTCTACTACAAAACCCTAAAAAAATCGTACTTGTGTAGTCGTCGAAAAAAAAAGCCAAATCGAGTAGTTGGAATCAATTTCTTCAATGGCAATTTCGAGTATTTATCGGAAAAATCGAGTAGTTGTGCTCCATTATTTACCTTGGTCGTGTTCTTCAATAGCGATTTTAATGGCGCTGTCACCTTGTTGGGGGGAGAGAGAGAATTGCGTGTGATAATCTCAATGGTGATTTTAGGGTTTAGAGGAGAGGATGAGAGGCGCTGAGTAGAGAGAGAGAGAGAGGAGAGGCGCTGAGGTGAGAGAGAAAGAGAGAGGGGAGAGGGAGAGGCGTTGAGTTCATGAGAGAAGAGAAGGAGAGGCGCTGAGACAGTGGGAATGTGAGGGAGAGGCTAGGGTTTAAAAATTTTAGGGTTAGGTGGGCGCGGATAGATACATACGGGGCCCAAGTAATTTGCGTCGGATGGGCCTAGAGGTCCGACGCGATTTAGTCTTTTGCAACACATCTTAAAGACGTGCGATGCATATTGGCCTCCATTTCTCCACACTACAACGCAACAATATGCGTCGCACCACAACAACATGCGACGCACAAAGGCAATATGCGTCGCACACACAGAGGGTGCGACGCATATTGCTCGTATACCTGATATGTTTGTTGATGTTTGCATCGTACACTGTGTGGCATGCGACGCAAATATGGTTTTTGCGTCATTTCCGTTTCAGTGCGATGCACACTAGGGGACGCAAATCGTCGTTTTTCTACTAGTGATTTAAATTTCATTAGATAAGTCTATACTTTATATCCATAGACTTTAGAATTATTAATTAACTATCAAAAAACCCCAAAAATAGATTTAGCTCATTGTAATTAGCGAATTAATCCTTGATAAACATTACTTTATTGTGGATTCGACCCTATACTTAACCTATATTGGATAATTTAGTTTATATTTTGCGTGTATACAAGGACTCGTCAATTTCAGTAGCTTTAGGTGGTGGATGCAATGGCTTGATGTCGTGGGCAGGTGGTGGTGGTGGTGATGGTATTGTTCAAGTCAAGTGGTGGTTTGGTGAATTGGGGTGGTCAAGGTTGGTCAAAGTTTGTCAAGGAGTAGAGGAGTTTGGGGTAAGGTGAAACCTTGGGCTAGTGGGGAATTAATGTAGAAGAGTTTGGGGGTAACAAGGGGGTAAATGAAATGATTAAAATGGCTTATCAAATAGAATATAAGGGAATCATAGTTGTTGTTTTCCTTTCCTTTTCTTTGAATCCTGAAAGCAAACGCCCCCTTAGAGTATGATTAAGGGACGGTAGCAGTTTGTCATGGTGAAAGAAACTTTGAATTGTAAGACACAAATCCTAACCAACTACAAGCCAATAGGTTTGAAACAACTGAACTCCAAAACCATAAGAGCTAAGGCTTTATGTGGTTTCATGTCAAAGAAAGTGTTTTTTATTTCGTCATTGGTGACCAAAAGCAAGAGTGAAGGCGATATTTCTTAATTAGTTGACAATTGGTTTAACAAAGCTTAAGTAAATGGTTCTAGAGGAATCAGATGTTACTGGAATCGAAATTTAAAGGAGTCGATGAGCTATGTAGAAATTTTGGATGGCTTGATGACCCAAGAATCGAACTCATCTCGAAGGCAGAATATTGTAGTTTTTTCTACCTTATTTTTTATGCGATGGTGGAAAAAATCTAGTGTTACCAACCCCTTGTTAGAGCAATTTTTTCCGAATCTCATCAGCACCCTAATTACGTTGGCCAAATAGTAGTTGTTTTTCTCGTTGCATAACTAATCGATGTATATGATTTACAATAATAGGATTCAACGGTTGTTCGTTGCATAGCCTATGCTCAAGTTCAGAGATGTTTTGGCAGTTCTAAATTACCTTATTATTATTGTTTCCGGGGGTCACAGCAGACCACTAGTTAAGTTCTATTTTAGTGCGAGAAAGTCGTTGTTGGACTCGAAAAAATCTAAAACCTCTATTAGACTGGCGCCATAATTTTTTGACTATATATTACATGCATACAAGGTCCAAAAGCTCTAAAAGTGAATCATCTCGAGGGAATGGAGGTATTTAGGTTGCATCAAAGATGATAGGGGTATGGTCAGAGATGGTAAAATTGCCATAAGTGATCTTAGCATGAGGAAATAAATCTATAAAGGAAGTGACCTATATCACAGTCTAGCCATTCGTAAATTAGATTGTTGCGAAGGGTTGTCTTCCAAGACAAAGCATTTTGTAAACATTTGTGCATTGAGATTAGACTAGAAATGGGTAGTCGGTGTAGTTTTGGGGGGGGGGGGGGGAGGGGGACAAAGCTGCCCCTAATTTGTCGCAAGGAGATAGTAGTTCAATTAAATCATCAATAGTCAATCATGGAATATTGGAGTTCATTAGAAATGTTTCAAGATAGGCCAAAAAAAGGGTCTTTGTCACTTTCCTAGCGCGACCAGAGACGCCAGATATGAGAAAGTCTAGATCTATTGGCCTGAACTTTAAGTTTAAATTGGCACATCAATTTGTAGTAATGACGTGGTGAAGGATGATGTTTATGTTATTCCAAATTAAATAACCCAAATTCCACGACAATGGTAAATGGGATAAATGACTATCTTATTATCAAGATATAAAGCTTTTAGTATGATATTGCCATTATGGGCATCTGTGGTGTTTCCAAAATGAACATAATATTTGGTTTCTATGTATTCTTTAAGAAAATGAGTTCGGCGAGAGCCTCTTGTTTTTTCCCACCTTAAATGTTCCAACTTGTAATTTTCATATTAAAATCACATAAAGAAGGGTGACAGAAGCACCACAAATAGTGCCATAGTGGATGGTAAACATCGGATTCCATTGGGGTTGTAATAACCCATTCATGATGAGTAAAACAATAACTACAACAACATAAGGTGGATAAGAAAAGCAAGAAAACAACTCGTAAAAAATCCAAATAAGGAAAAAAGGACGTGATCGGTATCCCTCTCTAGGCCTTTTACCAAAGGCTTGGGCCTGATCCAACTTCCATCTACCATTGCCTACGGGCCTAAACGGTAGAAGTTCAGCATAGGATAAGAGAGTATCTCAAAGGGATATACTGAGGAATATTCCAATAACAACAGAATTCTACTTGGATACGGGCCTCCACAGGCTCCTTATAAATACACCCCTGATCTGAGTCATGAGGTACGTTGACTTACCTAACCATACTCCACTTGAGAGCTACTGATTTTACCCATTACTGACTTTGGCATCGGAGGGTCGTTCCTCGGATCAACCCCCAAGGATAGTTTACGTGTTCTCTCTTGCAGGAACTGGAATCGGCTTAATTAACTGAGGACTTACCGGTTCGTACCCTAAAACTTGTCCCATACCGGAACAATTGGCGCTAGAAGGAGGGGCGAACAATACCTTGTAGTCTAAGCCATTTCTTGCAAACAAAACAACCGTCATAGATCCTAATCAGCACTTTGGGATGCCAGAAACTGATGAAAACAATGCTCCTATTGAAAAAACCCCACCAGGATTCTCAACCCCGCTACCGGCCGTAGGACAAACCCGACCACCTACTGACAAGGGGAGGAGAACTCCTGAGACTCCTCAAGAAAGAATTTTTAATACTCTCCAGCATATGTTCTCCCCAGAACAGCTCATGGAGTGTTGCAGAAGTCTTCCAAGCCATGGCAAGCCACACCCCCACCGACCGGTCCACCCGTCAAGCGACCCCTGAGCAGAGCCCACAGCCTAGTGAGAAAACTTTGTTCACTGGGGACGCGCCGCAAGGGAGAGCGAGGCCGGAATGACCAGGATCAGGTGGCCAACTCCAAGACCCCCATGGAGTAGGTGGCAGAAAAGGAAGAAGAGGAAGCTCAGGAGACAGAAGTCCAGCAACATTCTTCCAACCCCAGGAGGGGAAGTGAGTATAGACGAGGAGCACCTGTATCCCTGTGGAACTCACCCTTCTCCACTGCTATCCTTCAGGAACCCATGGAGAAGATCAAAATGCCGACATGTAAGTACGACGGCAAGACTGACCCGGAAGATCATATATCGGCCTACGAGGGACACATGCTGCTATACACCGAAACTGACTCGGTATGGTGTAAAGTGTTCCCCTCGACGCTAATTGGGCTAGGCCAGACCTGGCTCAAGAGCATACCACCGGTAATAGTCTTCAACTTCCGCCAGCTCACATCCATGTTTGTTACACACTTTCTTAGCAACAAGCGCAGGGAGAAGACTACCGGCGAGCTAATGTCGGTCAAGCAGGGGGGACAAAAAGTCTAAGGGACTATGTAGGGCATTTCAACGCAGAAGTTGTCACCATCCCCACTCTGCAGCAGGAAGTTGTCGTCCTAGCCCTCATGACGGGTTTAAAGGAAGGAACTCCCTTCATAAGCTATTTGGGTCGTAAAAAGCTAACAAGCCTAACAAAGGTCTTAGGTAAGGCGAATGACTTCATCCGGGGAGAAGAATTTGACAAAGCATCAAATGCTAAATGGCCTGCAGCAGAGGAGAAAGATAAGAAAAAAGATCGCAAGGACGATAAGTACCGGAAGGACAAGAAGCCAGACACCTTCAACAGAATGGAGGAAAGTAACTCTGAAGAATGCCACGAAGGTCGGCCAAACAAATACCACAATTACACTCCTCTAACAACATCCCGGGCTCAGATATATGAACTACACAAAGAGGATGATAAGTGGCGGAGGCCCAGGAAGATGTATTACAAGGGCCGGGATAAATCAAAGTGGTGTGAGTTTCACAGGGACTACGGTCACATAACAGAAGACTGTAAAGACCTCAAGGACGGGATCGAAGACCTCATCAGAAGAGGCTAGTTCACCCATTACCAAGCGAGGATCGACCGGAAGTCTCCATCTAGAGAGGACGAAAACGGTAACAGGAGGTCAGTGAAAGACAGCATCACTGAAATCCATGTCATATCTGGAGGGCCGACACGAGGTAGAAGCATACACGGTGCCAAAGCTAGCCTGAAAGAGGTAAGGCACCAAGTGAACTACCACGACACAGGGAAATGGCCGACACCACCAACCATGCCGTCTGTAGCTTTTACGTCACAGGATGCTAAGGGAATTGTCTACCCCCATGATGATCCCTTGGTAGTATCTCTGCAGATATCAACTGCCATGGTGCATCGCGTGCTCGTAGATGGTGGAAGCTCTGCCAACATCCTATACAAGGAGATATTCGAAAAGATGGGCTTCGACACTACATGTCTGAAGCCGGTTTTATATCCTGTTATCGGTTTCACAGGGGCGTTTGTTATCCCAGAAGGAACCATTAAGCTGGCAGTAAAATTGGGAGAGAAATCTCATTCTAGGGACCTGATTGTGGAATTCCTCGTTGTTGACGTCCCGGCAGCATAAAACGCCATCATCGGACGACCTTTGATTCATGACGCTCAAGTTGCGGTATCTACCTATCATCTTACAATGGTATACACTTCCAATGACGGCAACCCGGAGAAAATCAGGGGAAACCAAGAGTCTGCCAGGGCCTGCTACCCGACCGCCCTCAAACACTCTGATCATAAGCGTCCAGCTGACACACCACCATCAGAACAAAAACGGCGCAGGATGGAGAATAAGGCCAAGAAAGATCTATCAATGGAAAACTTTGAGGGAAGGCCGGAAGATTAGCCAAGACCTAGCCCAGGCGGTGAAACGGAGAAGGTAAGCCTAGAGCTGGACAGGCCGGAAAGAACTGTGAAGATTGGAGCAGACTTAGCTGAAGATGTCAAAGTCAATTTGATCACCTTGCTGCGAGATCATGCCGACATCTTCGCATTCTCTGCAGACGAGATGTTGAGAATTGATCCCGCATTCATGGTTACCCGGCTAAACGTCAATGAGGATATCAGACCAGTTAAATAAAAGAAAAGGAATATCTCTAGCGAGACGAATGCAGGCATTAAAGAAGAGGTGGATAAGCTGCTGGCGGCAGACTTCATCGAGCCTTGCGACTATCCGGAATGGCTGGTGAACGTGGTTATGGTAAAAAAGGCTAATGTGTCATGGCGGATGTGCGTCGATTTTACCGACCTCAACAAGGCCTGCCCAAGTGACTGCTACCCTCTGCCCAGGATAGACTAGTTGGTAGACTCTACTATCGGCCATGCCCTGCTTAGTTTCATGGACGCTTTCTCTGGTTACCATCAGATCAGATCAACCTGCTAGAATATGATAGAAACAAGGCAGCCTTTATCACAGATGTCGGGGTCTACGCTAACAAAGCCATGCCTTTTAGGCTCAAAAATGGCGGCGCAACCTATCAAAAGCTGGTAGATAAGATCTTTGAGAATCAAAATGGCCGGAATGTAGAGGTATACGTCGATGACAGTATAGTCAAGAGCCTGGCAGAGGAAGAGCACGTCATTGACCTAGAGGAAACCTTTGCCACTCTCCGGCAGTATCAGATGAAACTGAACCCTAAAAAGTGCGTGTTTGGGGTGAGGTCCGACAAGTTCCTAGGTTTTATGGTAAGCGAAAGGGGCATAGATACCAATCCCGATAAAATTCGGGCCATCAGCGATCTCCCAGAGCCAAAGAGCATCCAAGACATTCAGAGGCTGACGGGAAGGATAGCGGCCCTCACCAGATTTGTCTCAAATCGGCCGAGAAAGCCCTGCCTTTCTTCAAAATCCTTAGGGGTAATAAGAAGTTTGAATGGGGGGATGAGCAGAGGCAAACCTTCGAAGAGGTAAAAACACACTTCAAAACCCTACCAACAATAACCCGGCCAGAACTTGGAGATAAGCTACAATTGTATGTCTCGGTATCTGAGAAGACGGTAGCAGCGGTGTTACTGGTGAATAGGAAAGGGCAGCAGAGCCCCATATACTTCGTGAGTCATGTATTAGCTGAAGCAGAACAGAGGTATGAGCTGCAAGAAAAGATGGCATATGCCGTCCTAATCGCGGATAGAAAGTTAAGGCCATATTTCGACTCCCATACCGTCTAGGTACTCACTAACTAGCCTCTGGATAAAGCCCTCCACAAGCTCGACACGACCGGCAGGCTTCTAAAATGAGCAATAGAGCTATCTGAATTCGACATCGAATACCGACCTCGCACAAGCATCAAGGCCCAAGCGTTGGCCGATTTCATTGTTGAAACCACTTACACGGAAACATCGGAATCCAATGGTATCTGGAGAATAGAGGTCGACGGCTCAGCGGCCCAAAGTGGAGCAGGGGCAGGAGTAGTGATGACATCCCCGGAAGGGAAAATCTTTGAATACTCCATCAGGTTTGGTTTCAAGGCCTCAAATAATGAAGCGGAATACGAAGCAGCCCTGGTCGGACTAAGTTTGAGCATTGCGGTTGGCGCCAAGAAGGTCCTGATGACCACAGACTCGCAGCTGATATCGAGTCAGATCGAGGGAACGTATGAGGCCCGGGAGCCAGTAATGTAGAAATATCTCAATAGGGTCAAAAGCATGACGACCGGATTACAGAGCTTTGAGGTCAAGCTGGTACCGAGAACAGAAAACATGGAGGCCGACGCCTTGTCAAAATTAACAAGCTCGAGTGTCAGTGATAAGAAGCGAAGTGTCATGGTAGAGACTTTGGGGGAACAAAGCATCCACACTCCTTCGTCCGCCGTCAACACCGTAGGACAGAGGCCGGAGTGGTATGACGACATTTTGGCCTATAAACTGACAGGCTGACTAAGTTCAATACCGGTCTAACTAGACCAATACGTATTGCTGTGGTCAAGCACACCTACTACGGAACCATTGACTTCGTCATGCCGATTCGATTAGGATGCCTAGCCGGCATCCCTCTCCGGGCCTTTTACAAAAGGCTTGGGCCTGATCCAACTTCCATCTACCATTACCTACGGGCCTAAAAGATTGAAGTTCAACATAGGATAAGAGAGTATCTCAAAGGGATATACTGAGGAATATTCCAATAACAATGTAATCCTACTTGGATACGGGCCTCGACGGGCTCCTTATAAATACACCCCTGATCTGAGTCATGAGGTACGTTGACTTACCTAATCATACTCCACTTGAGAGCTACCGGTTTTACCCATTACTGACTTAGGCATCGGAGGGGCGTTCCTCGGATCAACCCCCAAGGCTAGTTTACGTGTTCTTTCTTGCAGGAACTGGAACCGGCTTAATTGACTGAAGACATACTGGTTCGTATCCTAAAACTTGTCCCATACCGGAACAAGAACATAATTAATAAAGTAAATAAAATACATCATGATTTCAATTTTTGGAGTATAAACCTGTAAATAGTTAGGTTTGTGGCCCAAAACATAGAGAACAAATTTAGGGGTGCTTATCGAGCGAGCCGAGCCCGAATAGCACTGGGCTCGGCTCGAGCTCGTTTAAAATTTTCCAGGCTCGGCTCGGCTCGTGAGCTCGCCGAGCTTGGGAGAGCCGAGCTCGAGCTCGGCTCGTGATGGAATTTTGGGGCTCGAGCTCGGCTCACGAGCTCGTTTAGGCTCGCCTCGCGAGCTCGCTTAGGCTCGGCTCGGCTCGCGAGCTCGCTTAGGCTCGGCTCGCGAGCTCACTTAGGCTCGACTAATGAGCTCGGCTTGGCTCGAAGTAGGTGAGCTTGTTCACTCACCCATCATATGCTTTTATAACTTGATTTCCCTCTTAGCATTGCTAAGATTTCAATGTGGGACTTCGTGGTTTGTTAAAAAAAAACAAACTCACTATCCCCATTTCAATGTGGAACTTTATGTTTTGTTTAAGATAAACAAACTCATTCTACATATGCTTAGCTTATATAACATGGAATCCCTAGCATTGCTAAAATTTCAATGTGGGACTCCATGTTTTGTTAAGAAAAAAAACTCATTATACCCTTGTTTTGTTTACATATGCTTTTATAACTTAGAATCCCTCCTAGCATTGTTAAAATTTCAATGTGGGACTCCATGTTTTGCTAAAGAAAAAATATCAAATATTTTAAGTATTAAATAATCAACTATTTAAAATTATACTTCATTCCCTTTATGAAGAAAATAAATTATAGTTTTTGTTTTCCAACCAAGGAGATATATACAAAATTAAACTTTAAGTTGAAGTAAGGAATAGTAGCTATTTATAAAGAAAATAAGGTTGATCCTTGTTTTCTTAACCAATGTGGGACTTTAGTGCCTAGTGGAGTAGAGGTGAAGTTGGATCACAAATTGTAAATATAATTTGTAATCTAAATTAAAATATAAATTAGTATTAAATTTTTTTAATATAAAATATTTTTTTAATATAAATATTTTTTTAATATAAAATAATAAACGAGCTGCTCACGAGCTTTACGAGCCGAGCTTTGCCTAGCTCGGCTCAGCTCGTTTAAGTCTCGAGCCGAGCTCGAGCTCGAGCCGAGCTTCAACGAGCTTTGACCGAGCTTTGACCGAGCCGAGCCCAAGCTGCTCGCGAGCTTGTCAGGCTCATTATCACCCCTAAGAACAATGGTGACTTGAAACTTGAAGTCTGTGCTAGGACTAACAACTTGTTCCAAACAAAGTGAACAAAAGGGCACACACAACTTAAATCAAAAGGGCACAGGGACTCACACGATACGTACGGTAACAATAATAAAGAGGTTGTCAAAAAGTAATATTTCGAATATGATACTGTTTATTAATGTCAAAAGCTTTTGAAATAGGTCATAGGAATTTACTGAGAATATACAGAAATGGTATTAAATGAAACCCATGTGAACTACTTTTATGGGCATTCACTTTTGTATCGTGTATTTTCTCATTAGGATAAACTATAACAAACCTTCGCCATGCAAAATTTTGGGCCAATCTTTTAAGGTTAATACTGTAGCCCTTTACCATAAGTCTCTCATGCAAATTATCAACGACATGGGCTGTCAAGTGCTAGATAGAAATTCAATTATTTGCCTTCTTCAATTATAATATTTTTATCTATTATATCTATTTATTGGGTTAGGGAGGAACAACCGAACAAGTGCGTCACACTTTTACTTCAAAAAAAAGGTGTGTTGCATCCCTTCTATTCTCGAGTTATGTTCATGTTATGATCTTACTATTGTTGCAAAAAGTAGTGGTCAGTGTTACGCAATAGCCTGTTTCATTCGCAGGGACGGATTAAATATTTTAAATTTGAGTGCTCTTAACCGAACAATTTAGAAACATAATAAAGAAATGAGACGGTAATTTCATGACACCTATTGAGAATGAAGCTGTGTTTTTGGATGATAGAGCTAAAACTTAACACTTAATTCATCAATAATTATAAAATATTTTCGTGGTAATATATTTTAATACTTCATTTATTTTTTAACATATCTGGCAATATGTTTTTTGTACTCTCAAATACACTAATTTGACTATGCATTTTTTAATACTTATAAATTACTAATGTAATAGTTTATACTTAGAAAGATATATGTAGAGATCAACAAGTTCAACATATTACATAATAATATTTTTTTACTTGTCTTAGTATCTAAAAAGTGTATATTGTATAGTCCAACTGTTGTATTTGTTTAACAACGAATCAAACAATTTTTAGAGATGTATGGTAGATAAATCAATGGTTAAAAAATAAGAGTTGGATGTAAAAGTAACTAATAAGACAAAGGATGTCAAGCAAAAAGAAAAAAGAAGGGAAGAAATCTTCAACTATCACTTGAACTTAAAAGGCATCATTTAAAATTAAAAAAAAAAAGAAAAAGAAAAATATAAGCAAAAACTTAACAAAAATTATTAAAAGAGACGGTCTAATTTTGATATAAAAGTAGACCTAGTCACTAAATGGATTAAACTAATTACCGAAAAAAATTAACTTAGTCACTATTGGGCTAATTCTCTTTTTAATATTAGGCTTACCGTTACCTAATTTTAATTTAAAAGTAGGAGGTCTCTTACAAGACAAACTCAAAACATAAAAGGTGGCTGAAAGGGTATTGAACCCGCCCAGAATTGGGGAATCAAGATTATAGCAATTCCACTTACCTCAAAAACAATCATTAGTTTGTTAAATAAACACGCGGCGAAAGTCTTTTACTTCCTCGTTTCGTTTTGAATGCAACAAATGAATATTTTATATCTCACAAGTAATACCCCTTTGTTGCATTGAAAACGAAACAAAGGAAGTATATATTTTTTCTGCGGTCTGACGCAAGGGAAAACTGAAATTTTCTTTTATTTTGAGGGGATCTGGGCCACCCAAGACCTTCATAGGTCCGCCCCTGCTCACTCATGCATGAGACTAACTATATAGTAGATATTTGCTAGGATCTATCGAGGAGAAATCAAATACTATTTCTTTCTATGTTGTGTTTTCATCGGAGTCCTTAGCTAAATCATAAAAGGAATCAAGGAATTGACGGTTGAGCTCTTAAACTTTAGTTTGGTGAATATGTGACAAAAATAAGGTAAATGCTTGTGAAAAACTAACTAATAAAATGTGCTGTAAATACAACTTTTTATAAAACTTAATATTTGTATATCATTACCTTACACCAGAATATGGGAGGTTGACCATCTTTCCGGCGTTAACCACCCATGATCGGCTCACTTGACTCCAGAATAACCACATTGTCACCTTTTTACTCCCTTTTTTTAATTTTTATTGGAATTCTCGCAAATTAAGGTATCATGGAAAAATTAGAACAAGAGGAAGAACGATTTCAGTTCAATAGTAGGTAGGGGTGCTAATGAGTCAGGATGACGCACAAACTATTCAGGTTGGGCTCTGTTAAAGCTCAGCTTGGAGGGGCTCGATTCAAGTTCAGGACCGGCTCGAAACATTAACAAGTCGAGCCTAAACCTAATAGAGTTCGACTCGAAAGCTCGCAAACACATTTGATAAAATTTACATTACTATTTTATATTTTAATTTATAATACAACTTGGACCTCTAATCCACTAGATACTAATTAAAGTCCGGTTAAGAAAACAAGCACCAGCCTTATTTTCTTTATAAATAGCTACTACTCCTTACCTCAACTTAGAGTTTGATTTTATAACTCCTAGGCTGAAAAAAAAAATCTATACTCTATTTTTTCACAAAAAGGATGAAGTATATTTTTAAATATTTAATTTTTAATAATTAAAATTTTTGATCATTGATTATTTCAATTCACTTATAGTCTTATTGCTACAAACTTGGAACTTTTTTTTAATAAAACATGAAGTCCCATATTGAAATTCTAGTCAAGTGAAGAGGAAAATCAAGTTATAAAAGCATATGTAGGGTGATGCTTTTTCTTTAATAAAACATGGAGGCCCACATTGATTTTTAGCAATAATAAGAGGGAAACCAAGTTATAAAAGCATAATACTCAACATATTTCAAATAACTAAAAACCCAAATATATTTACTAGTAGTAACCTCATAAAATTAAATAAATAGATATATTACAAGCACGACAAATAAAAATCATACTCCACAAGATTTGAAATATAAATAACTAATTAAATATAATTAGCATTTTATAAACGCCTTTCAGAACTAACATGTTACATACTACCACCCTTATAAAAAGTTTCGTCCTCGAAACTTGAAAAATCAATTGGAAAAGAAAAATCCATTACAAGATTACTGGTGGTGTTGTATTTGTTTTCGAGGCAAGGACGCTTGACTTTGTAACAATTAGTTGTTGATTATTTATTTTCGATTTGATAATTATGAGAGTCGTTAGTGCTCCTGATTTTGTATTGGTTGTTGGTCCGCAGAAACGTTGAGACTGTTAGTATTTTTGGACTTGGAAATATTTTATTTATTGATATTGTAAGCAAGTTTAAACTAATTTCCCATTTTAGGGTTATTCAATTTTCAAAGGAAACTCTGCTGGATTTTCTATAGAAGTTTAGGAGGATAAAGTATGAGAATCAGGGCGTTGTTGTAATAGTTAAAATAATTTGAATAGAGTTGGAATTTGAGTTCCACACTTTTCAATGTTGTTCGGTGAATGTGATGGTAATAGTTCGGGTTAGCTCAACCAAGGTCTCTTCTGGTGAGTTTAATTTTCTGTAAGATGGTCGCGGAAATTCGGGTTGTTACAAACACATTGCTCAGTACTTCACGTTTGCATACTAGAGCTAATCCAAACATTCTCAATAACCCTACAAAACAGATGAATTTGCCAAATGAGGACAAGTTCAAAGAACAAAATGGGTCAATTTACGCTGATACACAAGTCCTACAGGTTCTAAAATAATATGATGACCGATTCTTAAGTATATTTAAAGTAGAAAACCTATAACTTTCATCAATTCATTTATATATGCTCAAAAATTCATTGATACTTCCTCAGAGATAAACACATACTTATTCAAAAATATGTTTATACATTCTAAAAAATACGTTGATACTTTCCTTTAAACTTCCCTACAAATATGTTTGATATACCAGAGTCATTTTCCAAATTTTTTCTCAAGATATCGCATCTTATTCTTAATACATAACACAAATAATAGTCTTAAAACTTATAAAAAAAAAAAAAGCATAACATAGCTCCAGGGAACGAAGTAACACGAGTGGAGAAGGCGAAGCCACATACATCTCCAAACTTTTGAGGGACGTCTCCCCGCCTTTTCATACTCTGCTTGCAAGAATTTTAGGTCTTGACCCTACACAAAGCAGCAATGCACGCTCCATGCACATATGAGCAATACCCACTTTATGAAAGTTGTTTTATCACTGCTTATGCAACTACTTCCCCTTATAAAATAAAACTTTACTTATATAATTAATATACTTATACTCAATATTATTTACTTAAATACTTACTCAAAATCACTGTTTGAACCTTCATAACAAACTTTCACTCATAAAAATAGTATTGGGAAACAAGCTTGATATGTCAAGTTCCACCATTATGGGAGGGTGACTAACAAATAACTAACATGATGAGGCAGCCTATAGAGGATTCACAAAGATGCTCTTAATCATAGGGCGAAATTATGCCACGCAAGCAAATAAATATCAAATTCATGATTCTTGGTTTTGCGTCAAAGTGTGGCATTTTAGACATAAGATTATATCATAATTTATATGCTTAGCTATGAGATTGGTATGTCAATAGATGAATGGGTATATGCAGTGTATAGTTGACATTTAGAGGAACAAAAAGAACCAAGGAAGTTGCGGTTAGTTATTAGTATAGAAAAACAGCTGGACAAAATCGATTCTTTATAGGTAACCAATAAGTAACACAATTGGTTTAGACTGATAGAATAATCCAAGATCTTGTGTTCCTCGAAGATAACGTAATAAGTGTCTGACTCCATTCTAATGTTTTTTTGTTGGTGCATTGCCGTATAAAAGCTATGTCGGCTCTAACATTGTTAGCCAAGTAGATTACAGCACCAATTGCACTTAAATATGGTACTTCAGGAACCAAGAATTTCTTCGTTTTCTACTCATGGTGTGTACATTCAGGGAATGCACTACCATTGGAGAACTTATTGCACTAGTGGAAAAGGACGGAAGGGCAGCGGTTAAAACAGCCCTAAGGGCTGCGGTTAAAACAACCCTAAAGGTTGCGTTTTTGGCCAGCAGCCCTTTCCGTAGCAGCCCTTCACAACGAAGGGCTGCGGTTGAGGCCCAAAAACGCAGTCCTTCTTTGTACAAAGGGATGTCGTTTTGACCATAACCACAACCCTTTTTTTCCTGCTAAAATTATGAGTTTTAGAGTTTCATGATACAATAATATCTGCTAATCTTCCACAAACAAAGATTACAGCTGGAAGAATAATGAAAACTAATCTGAATCCAAGCTCATATATACATGGGACGATTGGCAAAAAAAATGAACAAAAAAATAAACGAAAATGAAAAAAAAAATGAAAAAAATAACCTTAAAATTATAGATCTGAAAATGAACAAATCTAAACATTAACGAAAATGAAAAAAATAACCCTAAAAATATAAACTAATCTGAAAATGAACAAAAAATGAAAAAAATAAACGAAAATGAACAAAAAATGAAACAAATGACCCTAAAATTATAGATCTGAAAATGAACAAATCTGAACATTAACGAAAATGAAAAAAAAATAACCCTAAAAAAATAAACTAATCTGAAAATGAACAAAAAATGAAAAAAATAAACGAAAATGAAAAAAAAACCCCTAAAATTATAAAGCTGAAGTTGTTGTTGTCGTGCTTGTTGTTGTTGTGTTGCTTAAGGGGAGTTCGACCAACAGAGAAGGAACAACGGACGAGGAACGAAGAGCCGGTATTTTTAGAAAGACGAGGAATAATAGAGACGGACGAGGACGTGAAACTTTGAGAACGACGAACGGAGAAGGAACGAACGACGAAGATTGAGCCGAAGAGCCGTGACGATTGAAAAGAAGAATTGAAGATTGAGCCGTGAAGATTGAGACAAACGGAGAGAGAGAAATAATGGCCCACCGGAGAGCCGGTATTTTTAGGTTAGAATTTGAAAAGAAGAGGAGAGAGAGAGAGAGAAAAAATGGGCCAGCATTTGAAGAGTAAAGGAAGGTGAAAGAGAAGGGAGAAGGAAGGACGTGAGAGAGGAGAGAGAATAATGAGCCCGCTTAATATGGTAAGCCCGCGCTTAATTCTTTTCAAAATTGTTTATAAAAAAGCCCATAAAGGGCTGCATTTTTAAAAAAAACGCAACCCTTTATGGCTTATAGGGCTGCGAATTTTTAAAAAACGAAGCCCTTTAAGTAATAAAGGGCTGCGTTTTTTAAAAAACGCAGCCCTTTATGGCTTATAGGGCTGCGTTTTTTAAAAAACCGCAGCCCTTCACTAAAACGGTTGCGGTTTTCTTTAAAAACGCAGACCTTCATAAAAGAAGGGTTGCGTTTTAAAGAAAACGCAGCCCTTCCAGCGCAGCCCTTCCAGTGCAGCCCTTCCTTTTTTTTATCCCTAGTGCTGGGTGAGCTTTGTCTATGTAAAAACGTTTCAGAATTTTTTCTGTATAGTTTGATTGATGGACAAAAATCCCATGCATCAAATGTTTCATTTGCAGGCCGAGGCAAAATTTTGTCCTCCCGAGATCATTCATCTCAAATTCTTTCATCAATTGTTTTCCATTAACTTAAAGTTTTCTAGGAGTTCCAATAATATTCAAATCATCAACATAGACAACAATGATGGTGACTCCTTATTTTGATTGTTTAATGAATACACTTGGACTTATTTGAAAATTATTTAATCCTTATTTCAATAGGTATTCACTAATATGATTATACCACATTTTTCCAGATTGTTTTAACCCATAGTGTTAGCTTTTCAATTTTATTGAAAACATCTCTTTATGCATGTGATTTTCTGATAGTTTTAGTCCATCGGAAACTTTCATACAAATATCTTTGTCAAGTGAGTCATAAAATATGCGGTCACTACATCCATCAACCTCATTTGCAATATTTTCGAAACTGATAAACTTTCCAGAAATCTTAGTGTAGTTGCATCAACTAATGGAGAATATGTTTCATCATAATCAATCCCTGACATTTACGAGAAACCTTGGGCTATTAGCCTATTCTTATATCTAGTAACCTCATTTTTCTCAGTTCATTTTCTTACAAATACCCATTTATACCCAACTGGTTTTACACCTTTTAGTATTTTGGTTATATGTCCGAATACTTCACATTTTTCAAGCGATTGCAATTCTGCTTGAATTGCTTCTTTCCATTTTGGCCAATCTTTTCTATGGCGACATTCATCTATTGTATTTGGTTCTATATCATTTTTATCTTATGTCATTTCAACCGCAATGGAGTAAGCAAAGATTTTATTCATGACAACATCTTTTCGATTCCATTGTTTCTTTGTAAAAACATAATTAATCGAAGTTTCATTGTTGTCTAAGCTTTCATGTTAATAAACTTCAAGCTCGTTCTACCCCATGTGTGTTTTTAGGATTTTCTCCTAATCATCGCGGTTACAAATGTTATGATCTATCTTCCCGGAAAACTATTATAAGCCGCCATGTAGTTTCTAATTTGATGAAACACAATTTCCATTCCATATACACTACAATACACCACCCAATCCTCCACTTATGATTTTTTGTATCATGACTGTAACACCCCGATAATTCTCTCTTTTCTAGAAAATACTTTTATAAATACACAAGTGGAGAATTACCCAAGTATTATCGCCCGTGTGATAACGTATCGGCTTATTCAGAATTTTGCAGCGGAAAAACGATTAACAAAAACCAACTTTATTAAAACTCACTAAGTAAAATACAAATGTCGAGAATCTAAACAACCAACTTAAATATTCAAACAACTGAAATAAAAATGTTCCTACGAAAGCAGAAACTAAACTACGCTAGATATACAGTCCCTCCACTCCAGATTCCCAATGCGATGCACATTTGCGAACCTGTAATGTCAATACAATATCGACTCTGCTCGCCAGAAGGATCATCACAGGATTAATAAGCAAAGCCATGATCACACACACACAAATAAAGCACGTAATCAGCAAAGCTGAGTACTACATATCAAACATACACATTCCTAAACATGATACTAAATAATAACGTGTAGAAATAAATAATAAATAAACATATAATAATCTGCAGGCAACTTTTACTAAACTAAACTCAAAACATCTTTTTATTACTTTAAATGGAATAGTTATTGGAACGAGTTGTCTTGCCTACTAATATGAAATACGGGAGCTACCACGTATTCCAAAAATGACCTGCGATATCGAGGAACCTTTGAAATAAAAGAGGGATGGTGATCAATTCATTCCTAGAAAAGCTATGGCACGCTCACCATAACCCCAACCCTTAATGTCAAACTCTAGACGTGCACAAGTCTAAAGTCTATAACTATTCTCGTTACGCTTTACGTTATTAACATATTATTACTGTGTTGACACACACACACATACCAATAACATATAAATAAAAATCAGACAATCACAAATGAACTTCTTTTACCTTTGAATTTAACAAGTGATCACAACTTATAATCCAAGACTACTTTAATTCCTTCTTAATCTTAACTTCCTTTAATTGTTGAACCTAGCCAATAATAATCTTACCTTTATATAAGTATAACTTGTAAACTTACCCAATAAGGTCCACTGTCCTCATAAGATAATAAAAATAATACTTCTCAAAGAATACATGAATAACATGATTCACTTTATAACACGTACTAATTCTTCTGTGAATTAATAAATAAACTATCTTGACATGCTTGCATCAATTATTCCATACAAACATGTAATTCAATATTCATAAACAATTCTAAGTCACATGTTGCACACAGTGACACAGGCATAAAACATGTAAAATAATTTTCAGAAATCACATATACAAACAAATTAGGTTCCTATACATGATACTAAAATTTAAACCTTCCTTAAAACATGATACTAAGCCACATAGCACGTAATAATGTACATACCTCGTATATACTAGCCTGTAGGCCACTTTTAAATTGTTAAAAGTCTCCTACGATGTATTCTCCGCCTAGAAAACAAGGTAACTAAAATTAATAACTTAAAATAAAAAATACAGCAGCTTTAAATAATTTAAAACCCCTTTAAAACACGTTTTAAAATCGATTTTAAGTGTCAAACTTAAGTTATTTTTAATTCCTAGTATAGTACTACTATTCTAGCAATTAAAATTCTCAAAACTCTATAAATAACCTTTTCTGAAATTACAAGCACTTTTAAAATCTAATAACCTTCCTTAAAATCGTATGACGTATTTAAAATCACGTACTAAGTAAATCTCATAGTTCATCATATATTTCTTTAGTTTCTAGCAATTAAAACCCTAAAAACTCTTGTTTTCATGATTAAAACTAAAATAAACCCAATATAACAAATCTGAAATTTCTTATAATATATATTATATATATAAAAAAAATAGTGATTTGACTAGTAAACATGATTAATGATAATAAAAATAACATAAAAACCTAGTCTTTTAATGGAATCTTAGGAAAGAAGAAAGAAAATAACCACCAGAAGAGGAAGAACAAAGGCGCCGGCAAGGACAGGACCCCAAGCAGCAGCACGGCAAAGCAAATTTCGAGATCTTAGGGAGACTTGTGACGTTTCTTGTTGAAGAAGAAACGTTACTTGAAGAAGAAGAAAGGTGATTTGAAAAAGAGAAAGAGAACGTCGGCCAAAGAGGAGAGAGAAAACCGAATGGGAAGAAGAAACGTGAATGGCCTGAGTTGTGGGAAAAAAAATTGTGTGGGATAAAATAATTGGGTATTAGGATATTTATATAAAGGCTTCCCTTTTTGGGCTTAGGAAAAGAGATAAGGTTTAATGAAGTTTGATGATCAATAAGATGAACAACTTAAACTTTAATCATCAACATGACACTTTTCCTTTTATCCTTTTAGGATTTTCGATTCCATTAATTTTTTTCAATATATTTAATATTTAAAACTTTTATTAAAACATGCTTAATTAAAATATTTTTAATTTTATTAACCCATGAAAAATAATTTCATTTGACTTTTAAAATAGTCAACCTTTTTCAATAGTCAAATCATTTTTTCCAAACTCATTTGAGTTTAAATATAACCATATAAATACTTAAATATATTTATAAAATCCTTTAAAATTGTGGGGGATTACAATGGCCCATCCCCTATGTGATACGTCAACTCACTTCTCAGCCTGGCCCAACACCCTCACAAAATTCCTTCCCTGCGTCTCTTTTTTCTTCCCAGCAACCCCACGTTGAGCAGCCCCATAATTCCATGCAAGCCTATAAGCTGGCTCATGAGACGCAGCCCACTATTGTCAGGTCTTCTGGATCTCAGGCCCACACGCCTGGTTATTCTCTTTCCTAGTCGGACCTTGCTGGTCCCTCTCTTTCCAGCAGCTCGTTAGGGCCCACATCTAATGATGTGCCCCTTCTCCTTGGCCCAAATTATTTCCCACAACCTAATTATTCCTTGTCCGCTCCTATGCGTTCCTATAGGCCTGTTACTCGTAGTCAAAGAGGGATTTTTAAACCCAAAACACCTATCAATCTTCATACTCATGTGTCTAAATCCCCCTTGCCCTGTAACCCTGTGTTGGCTCTCTTTCACCCAAATTGGAAGAAGGCCATGGATGTCGAGTATCATGCTCTAATTGAAAAAGACTTGGGAATTGGTATCCCGCTCCCTGATGTCAATTCATTCATTCTTTGTGGATTTTTGCTCATAAAGAAAATTCTTATGGTTCTTTAAAGAGGCATAAGGCCCGTCTTGTAGGTGATGGCAAAACACAAAAGGTTGGTGTGGATTGTGGTGAGACTTTTAGTCCGGTTGTTAAATCGCATACCATTCGCATAGTTCTCAGCTTGGCTCTTTATCACTCGTGGCCACTTCATCAACTTGATGTCAAAAATGCTTTTTGCATGGGGATCTCAAGGAGACTATATATATGCATCAGTCATTGGGTTTCCACGATCCGGATCGGTTCAATCATGTTTGCTTGTTGAAAAAATCTCTTTATGGTCTTAAACAGGCTCCTCGGGCATGGTATAAGCGCTTTGATGACTACATTACCACTATTGGTTTTTTGCGTAGTACTTCTGACCATTCTCTATTTATTTATCGTTAGGGTACTTTTACAGCATATATGTTATTATATGTTGATGACATTATTTTGACTACCTCCTCTGATGCTCTTCGTATGTCTATTATTTCACTTCTTAGTGCAGAATTGGGACAATTGAGTTATTTGTTGGGTATTGCTGTTACCCGGCATGCTGTTTGACTCCTTTTGTCTCAGAAAAAATATGCTACTGAAATTATTGAACGAGCTGGCATGTCGTCTTGTAAGCCATCTCCTACACCTGTTGACCATGAGCCCAAGCTCTCTCCTAATTTTATTCCTGTCTATGAGGACCCATCTCATTATCACAGCCTTGTAGGAGCCCTTCGATATCTTATTTTCACCAGACCAAATATTACTTATGTTGTTCAACAGGTATGTCTCTTTATG
Source organism: Beta vulgaris subsp. vulgaris (assembly GCF_026745355.1). Taxonomy (NCBI): domain Eukaryota; kingdom Viridiplantae; phylum Streptophyta; class Magnoliopsida; order Caryophyllales; family Amaranthaceae; genus Beta; species Beta vulgaris. The sequence continues at coordinate 11,588,640 of NC_079203.1, forward strand.
CATGACCTTCGGGAGATTCATATGCATGCTCTTAAGCGCATTGTGCGCAACATATAGGGCACTCTCACACATGGTCTTCACCTCTATCCATCGTCTACATCTACTCTTGTTTCTTTCACTGACGCTGATTGGGGTGGTTGCCCGGATACTCGATGTTCTACATCGGGGAACTGTGTTTTTCTTGGTGACAACTTACTCCCTTGGTCTGCAAAACGACAACCCACATTGTCTCGTTCGAGTGTCGAGGCCGGGTATCGAGGGGTTGCCAATGTTGTATTTGAATCTTGTTGGCTACGCAATCTTCTTTTGGAGCTTCATTGTCCAATTCGCAAGTTGTACTGGTCTATTAGCATAATGTTAGTGTGATATATCTTTCGGGCAATCTGGTTCAGCATCAACGCACTAAGCATATTGAGATGGATATTCATTTCATTCGAAAAAAGGTTGCCCGTGGGGAAGTTTCTCACGGTATAAGATAGCGGATATCTTTACTAAGGGCCTTTCATTTATATTGTTTGAAGACTTCCGAGACAGTCTTAGTGTTCGTCTTTCTTCCGCTTCGACTGCGGGGGTGTGTTAGAGTATTAGAATATTCTTGTGAATATTGTAATATTTATATATCATTTCACTTAGGAAAGTTATCTTTTGTATTACCGTAACTTTAGTCTGACTTTACTTTTATATAGTTTGTATAAGTATCCCATTATGGATCATAATGAAGGGAAGGAATCATTTTCTATTACTTATTATCTAATCTTGCTTGAGGCAGGCTTAGTTGTTTTGCTACTTCAACATGTTGGCCGGCTTGGGGGTGATTGTCTCTAGTCTATTGGTTTGGTTCTGTTGTTGTCTTTGGCTAACACATGAAGAGTCCTTACTTTCAAACCCTACCTATAAGGTGGGGAAGCTTTGGATGCTAATGCTTTCTATTGTATTAGACTAATTGCATTGGTGTTTGTATAACATTTTTCTTTTTTGGTTTTCAATAAAAACTTTGAATTGCTAAAAATAAAAAATCTTATAACTCTAACTATCATCGACGTAACTCTAAGTTCAAGTACTTATGACTCTAATTAAGTGTTTCCATTGATTTAACTATTGGTTTATATAACTCTAATTAAATATTGCATAACTCTAATCATTCGCGTATTCATCATCTTCAAGAGAAGGCGAGCAACAATAATTCCTTGACTCAAGTGGTCAGAATTTTCGCAAACCAAACACGAAGTGGACCAACGTCAAGCAGGATTGGGGTCGCTCCGTAGTCGTTGTCGAGGTTTTCAGCCATAAATTCCTCCTCTCTCGATTTCACTATGGTACGATTTTCTCTCTCTTCTTCTCTAATTTCTTGCTTCGTGAGTTTTTGTAGTGTGAGAATGGAATTCTAGGGTTTATGTTTCGTGCTTAAGTAATCATGAACTGATTAATTTACTGAATTGCTTTGTTGGATGTATTCTTTTTATCTTAACATAATGAACTGATTAAAAATTCCGATCATGAACTGATTAAAACATTCTTAAAAAATGCTTTTTAAAAATCAGTTTAAGTACTTCGAATTCAAAGAATATTCAGTTTTGCAATGTTTTTGATTTTTTTCGAATTAATGGAATTAAGGTACTTGAATTGATTTTTATGATATGATAGTATTGCCCTAAAATTCCGGTTTGGGTTGGTTTGGGTTTGTTGCTAGTGTTTGTTAACACCTTGAGGACTTATTTTCTTCTTCTTAAAAGATGAATTTGCTAGTTATATGTTTAATGAGGGGTTATTGATGATAGATTTTAGTGTTTGTAGAGTGTGATATTCACTTGGATTTGGTTATTTGATTTACAAATTGTTGGATTGGATTGGTTATTTGAGAGATTTGTTTGTGTTGGAGTTATGGTTTTCGTTTGTTTGTCATTTAGGGTTTCAGAGTCTATCTAGTATCTACTGTCCATTTTTCATCAAATCACATTGGTTCCAAATTTATTCATTCACTCTTATTACTAATTTTTTTCTCTCCAATTTTGATCTTTGCTTGTGTTTGCTTCCTCTAATTCAGTTTACCGGTAAGAATTATGCTAATTTGTTAAACCTAGCATTTACTTGAACATGAATTTCAATTTTCGAATCGATTGATTTTGTGATCGTAACTATGAAAATTTGTGTGCTACATGTGATTTGTTGTGTGGAAGACTTTGATACTGCTTAGTTGTTAGATTGATATATGCTCACTAATAACTATATGATAACTATGTAGTAGTGGTCTTTTTTGTTGCTTTACATTCATAGCATTTTCTCCATAATTATTGCAACACCCACTATCACTACTTGTTGCAAAACCTGTATGCATTACATGAACTAGAAGTTAATAAATCTGAAGTTATTTAGATATATCTATTGTTTGTTTATGCTTTGTTTTGTTGTCACGTTGAACTCCAAAATCAATCTCTTTTCTGTTCTTTTGCCTCCTGGGATTTGTTGCAGTTACTTGTCAATATCTAAATATGTTCTACAATTTGCATACGTGTAGCTATAATATATGTGCATTTTATGTATGTCTGCACAATGGTTACTCATAACTATTCTTTGGCCATGTAATTGTTTAAGCTCTGTCGTTCTAGCTTTTGCTAAGAAAATTCTAGGTTGACACATAATGAATTTAGTTTCTGAATGCAACAAGCACTTTCTTGGAAGTGCTTAAACATCAGCAAATTTTGGGAATTGATCCTCATTGTTGACTCTTTATATGCAGGGATTGAATGGAGAACGGACAGTGAAGCGATTGTGACTGTCAAGGGCTCTAACAGTTCCTGACAGCATAAATATTTATGATGCTTGTAGCAGAATGGCTGCTCGCTATGGCAGAGTTTACTTCCCAAAGTGGTATTTTAAAGGCCAAAGGAATTGAGTAATTGGCTCTAATTTTACTCCTATAGGGGGTCGAATTTTGGATACATATTTACTTCAGTGAGCAATGAGTATTCCTACTCATATGCTTGTGTTTTTATTTTGTATTTTTTATATAGTTGTGATTTTAGTTTTGAACATTTTCTGGTTTAATTAAGTACTAAGAGTGTATTGATTTTAGGTTTTCATGTTGCTTCTCTTTGCTGCTTAGTTTCCAATGACAAAGTCAATGGGTAAATGGGTAATTCTGTCTTTGATAAATACACTAGAGAAAGTCTTGGAATTGTGAACTTTGAATTAGTTGTTGATAATGTAAATGGGTAATTCTGGGTTGGTTGATAAATACACTTGGCAGCTAGCAGCATATGGCAGCAGGTGCTGCTGCTTGCTGCTAGGTTTTTCCTTTTACTTTAGATTTTTTACTAGTTGATCCGATTCTTACAGAAAAGCGGATTAGTTAGTCTGATTTGTTTTTTTTTTTTAAAAAAAATGATACTTATACTTAACTGATCTGGTTTTGATGGAAAACCGCAATTTTCCTTCAAAACCCTACTAGTAAATAATTTACTGATCCAGTTTTTGACCGGATCAGTAAATATTTCGGATTTGCTGCGAGCCTATATGATGCGGACCAAAACCGCTTCAGTAAGCGTAGTTTTAATCGCATCAGATGAGCTTTTTTCCACCAGTGATAAAATCAAGAATATAGGTTGTGAGAAAGGAAATCTCAAGAATTAATCAATAAAATATATAATTATTAATCAACAAATATAGATTTCAGATTAATCAAGAATACAACTGCAGAATATTCAATTTCAATATTTCAACTCAATAAATTCCAAGTTTCAAACTTAAACAAATTTTAATTGAACAAAAAACATCAATTCCAAAATTATATCTCAATTTTCGGCAACAAAATTGATAAAAACAATGAAGTAGAATATCCTTGAAAATGGAAATTCAATAAGAACGAAATCCTAACCAGAATTTTGGCAACAACTATTCACAAGCCTAAATCCTACATGTGTTTGTTTTAATGCATTTTAAGAAAATAACACAGTTAGGTTTTTCAATTTTGAAATTCAAAGGTGAATAAATAGATGAATAAAGATGAAAAACTTACCGAGCTTAACTTCAAATTCTCTTATAGCGTCTTCTTCCATCTTCTTCCTATTGTCAGTTATCTTCTTCCTATTATCAGTCATGCTTCGTCCCTCTTCAGCCACCATTGAGCTTAGAGGTTTTAAGGAGAAGGAGAATGGGAGGGGTAGGGGAAGGGGAAGGGGTGAGATGTGGTACCCAGCTGAGATAAAGAGAAGGGGGAGAAAGAGTGAAATGTAGACAGAACTAGAGTAGAACAAGCGCTAAGGTCTGAGGATATAACTCAAACTGACTTTAACCGTTGGATGTCGGTCAACTAACATTTCAGATTTATTCTAACTTCTCAAATAAAATACTATTCTCATATGAACTCAATCCTATATATATGAGTGTGTGTTAGGGGATGAATTATCATTCTCGCTGCAGCAGTTTATTAGTAATGTGTGTGTTAGTTTGCGGATCCAAGTGGCATCATACAATAGGATAACACGAAGAAGTCTGGATGGCTGACTTGGTTAACAGTTGAAGACCTCCAATAAAAAACTTAGGAGATGGCACTGAGTTAAGAAGATAGTGAAGCGGAATGTAACCACCTTTGCCGAAGATATCCGAAGATCCTTCCACAGTAGGATCTCATGCCTATCTCAACCATCAACGGCTAAGTAGAACTGAAAGATTCATTGTGTATCATATACATTATTCTCAGTGCCCATACTCTAGCTTAATTACTCTCTTGTAACCTAAAGAAAACTATTACTTAGTGAAGTAATAGGATCTCATCCTCCCGTGGTTTTACCTCTTTTCAAAGGGTTTTCACGTAAAATAGTCTCGGGTTTTTTATTCTAATTTGCACTTTACTTTATGTATTTATTTTGCTTATACTGTAAGTTAATTGTCAACCCCCTATCCAACCAAATTGCACCTTGTGTCAAAATTTGCCTAAAACAATTTGGTGCCCACCGTGGGGTTAATAATAACAAAAAAAACTTATTACCAAGAACTATATCCCCAACAACTCGCACTACGGACGAAACCAGCAGCGGAACTAGATCCCGAACAACTACCAACACACCCTATGAGCAACCTAATCAGGCAGCCATGATCGGAATATTGGGAGCCATTGACGAATTGAAGAAAACCCTGAAGGAGGAAATTGTCGTTCAACTGGTGCACTTTGTATGAAAATTAGATGTTCTACGCACCCAGATGTTATATGTGCCATTGATCAACTCTTGCCATGCAACTTAACATGGATGGATTAGGCCACCAAGATGGAGAAGGCGGTAGGGCTGAGTAAGCCAACAAGCAAGAGCACATCATCATTCCCGCCGATGAGTACCTCAGTTTCAACCACCAAGCTGCCTTCACGAGGAACCCTCCCAACATCGAGAATGTTGAAGCAGACAACCCGCAAGACCAAGAAATTCCCCTTCGGCATACGCGAGAGTCATCTGCAACAAACAAATAGTTCAAGCAACTTAACTGGGCAGGGTGCGCAATAT